>NW_024082874.1:39261-75266 GCF_003009895.1 Hyaena hyaena
GGTCAGAGAGAGAGGGAATCACAGACTGAAACAGGCTCCAGGCTCTGAGCTGGCTGTCAGCACAGAGCCCGACGCGGGGCTCGAACCCACGAACCGCGAGATCATGACCTAAGCGAAAGTCGGACGCTTAACCAACTAAGCCCCCCAGGTGCCCCTGAAAGCCCTTTCATACTGTCAGTTTCTGTAATACTTAAAACCAATTAGGCTTCTTTATTTACTATGAATTGAGATGGGAACAGATTTCTGTTTACTTCTGTTACGGAAATTTTCAAAGTCCTACACAGACCTTCAAAGGCCCTTTGGCCTGCTTTGCAAGAACAGTTGAACTTGACTCAAAAAAGTGTTAAGGGGCATCTGGGTGGCTCAGTCAGTTAAGCGTCCAAGTTCGGCTCAGATCATGATCTCATGGTTTATGAATTCGAACCTCTGGTCAGGCTCTGTGCTGACAGCTAGGAGCCTGGAGCCTGTTTCAGATTCTGTGTCACCCTCTCTCTCTGCTCCTCCCCCACTCACACTATCTCTCTCTCCCTCTAAAAAGTAAATAAAAATGTTTAAATATTTAATTAAAAATAAAAAACTGTTACTTTAGAAGGACATAAAACAGGCTCACTGCTATTGTCATGAAGGATACTTTTGTTCCCAGTATAGTCTGTGCCCCTACTAAGGTACAACTTCATATGTGGCTATCAGACATTACACTTATACTGGGTATTCAGGATAATTTTTAGAGACTTTCAGATATTTAAAAGTACTACTTCCTTAAAGAATTATGTTTCTCTAGAAGTAATTTTTAATTTAACCCCAGATTACCCAATTACCTCCCAATGAAACACAAGTTACTTCCAGAAGGGAGAAACTGACTGCCTCTTCATGGATACTATGAATGGTTCCCACATTAGGAATAATACAACTGACAAAGATGGTTCACGATTTGTTTCTGACTCTAAAAAAAAGTCATAAATAACATAACGTCTACTCAGAAAACCTAACAAACTAGTCTAAATTCAGTAGCCAGGGCTGTTATGAACAATCCCATTACCTTTGATTTGCTCTTAACTAATCAAGGGGAATTTTATGCTGTAGCAAATACTTTTTGCTATGCCTATATATAAAAAGATAAACAATACATCTGGGGAGGGTGGAAATCCATTTGCTTCCTTGACTAATTATCCTTTTGTTTCTGATCATTGTTAGTATTACAGTTGGCTGATGTATCCTGTTCAGCGACTAAAATGCTACTACACAACCATTGTCACACCACAAGACTCAACAACTCATCCTTCAGCATAAGGAGCAGAACACACTAACCCTAGTCCTATTACACACTGCATTCTCCAGACAACCTCCTGATCAGCAACATCTTGGCAATGGTGAGAATCTGGATATCACTGATTAGTGTCCTACAGCTTGACTTCATCTGCTCTTGTCTATAAAGGTGGCACTAAGTCCCCTGACAACTAGGACCTGGTCTGGTAGTATCAGTTGGGGCTTATTATTCCCCGGCTGAACAATGTCATAGAACATCAATATCAGACAAGGCCATTATGTGACCATGATGGGTCAAGACCAAAAAAGACCATTGTGGGGGGCAAAATAGCTCAATTTGGAGGGGATTAGAGTGGAAATTCTGCTGTCTGAACACAAACAAAATGTGAATATTATCTAAACCATAGAAATGACAAAAATTCCCCCAATTCTGGTTAATATGGGTGACTCCTTCTTCTTAAATTACATCTTTATCTTGGCTCTAATCTCCCGTTTTTTTAGATAATATTTTTTAATTTAAATTCAAGTTAGTTAACATACAGTGTACTCTTGGCTTCAAGAGTAGAACCTAGTGATTGATTCATCACTTATATAGACATCCAGTGCTTATCCCAAAAAGTGGCTTCCTTAAAACCCAGCACCCATTTAATCCATTCTGCCACACACCTCCCCTCCAGCAATTCTTGATTTGTTTTCTGAATTTGAGTCTCTTATGGTTTGCCCCTCTGTCTGTTTTTATCTTATTTTTCATTCCCTTGTCCTATGTTCATCTCAACATATGTTGAGTTTCTCAAATTCCACATATGAAATGATATTATATCTGTCTTTCTCTGACTTAGTTCACGTAGCATAGTACCTTCTAGTTCGATCCACCTTGTTGCAAATGTCAAGACTTCATTCTTTTTTGAGCCGAGACCAAACTGAGAGCTGATGGGGGTGGGAGGGAGGGGAAGGGGGGTGATGGGCATGGAGGAGGGCATTTGTCGGGGTGAGCACTGGGTGTTATATGGAAACCAACTTGACAATAAATTCTTTTAAAAAAAGAAAAAAAGATTTCATTCTTTTTTGATTGCTGAGTAATATTCCGTGGTGTATATATATATACATTCACCCCTTCTTATCCATTCACCCCTCGATGGACATTTGGACTTTTTCCATAATTTGGCTATTGTTGATAGTGCTGCTATAAACATTGGGATATATGTGCCCCTACAATTCAGCATTTTCGAATTGGATAAGTACCTACTATTGCAATTGCTGGGTCAAAGGGTAGTTCTAGTTTTAATTTTTTTAAGAACCTCCATACTGTTTTCCAGAGTGGCTGTGCCAGTTTGCATTCACACCAACAGCGTAAAAGGGTTGCCCTTTCTCTACATCTGAGATACCCAATTATAGAATTACTTATGCTTCCTGACAGCATCCAAATCAGAGTAAACCCCTACTTCATTAAATCCTCTCCCAAATCACTTAAGTCCAAATCCCGAAAGAACCCATGCTTCCCCACAGTGTGCATTCTCCTTTACTACAATGAGTAATTTATACATTATCTCACTTTTATCCCATAAAGAATAAATTATTATCATAATAATTTTGCAGGTAATGGAACTGAGACTCTGAGAATTTAAATAACTTTCCCAAGGAAAAGTGTAGAACTGTATCTGGCAAGAGAAAAACCTTGGCCAGGGATGGAGAGGGATCCTATCCTATCCCCCAGGCCAAAACACAAAAGAACTTCCCTCTGGGTCAGGGGGGGTACCCCATGGCATTAAGAGGAACCAATACCCTGCTCTGAAGTGCCAGGCTTGCAGGATTACTTTTGGGCAACACCATTAATGTGTACGGAATGACAGCTTGGAACACAGCTGGGCATGGGACACCTTGGCCCACCTTGGCTGTGCCCGAGGCACAGTGAGAACAGATCCAAAGAGTGATTTGGGACACCTGGTTCGAAGAGAAGGGACTAGGGGGTCGCCATTTCCCCCCCATAACCACCAATACGGGGCCTCAGGGATCTGCCAGCGTGACCAACAGTGGAGGTGGGAACAGCCTAAACCAAACCACACCATTCTGTGCTGGGGAGCTTCTGGGAGCCTATAGATGCTACAGAAACAGACCTTCCCCCAAGCCAGCACTGCTGCGATTAACTCTAGACCAATTCTTGCTATTCAGTTCTATTCTCCCTTTTGTCATTCTTATCTCTTCCATCATCTGGTCTGGTTATTCTTGTTATAGGATTACCTAAACAGACATATTTAAACATCTTCCTGATGCATGTTCTACACCTCCGTCTTTAACTTCCTTTCTCATTCTCTCTGGAATAATCAGACTATATGGTTCTTCTGTGTAATATTACCTTCTTTTCTCTATCCTTAGCTCCTGCCATATTCTCCTTTTTTTCTCTCTGGATTAAAACTTTTAATCTCTCTGCCTTGTCAATGTTCATTTTCTCTTTCTCCAGACCTCTATCATTTGTCCCCTTGTATATGCTCTTCCATCAGAACTGTCTCCACCCTGCTCTTTATTTATGGCTAGGATATCTGGTTTTATGCTTTTAATTGTGCTTTTTTAAAATTATTATTTGTGTAGGTTTATTCTTGGTTTTATTTGTTTAAGGCTCTGCATGTTTTTGTTTCCGGTATTTTGGCTGTCTGTTTTTTGTTTTTGTTTTTTTTCCCAAGAATTCTTCAAGGAACAAACCAAAGCATACACGGAGGAGACTCCAATACATCACTATGAGTAGGGAAATAAAATAACCAAAGTCACAACAAGAGAGACCAAGGGACATCCTTAAAAGAGCACTTCTGAACAGACAGGCCATGGATAGTCAATGAGCCTCCTTTAATATAGCAGAACTCACAGGTGCAGAGCACATATCAAGATTTTAAAACTTACAAGAGACAGACAGCTAGCCAAAATGAAGAAACGGAGGCACTCTCCTCTGAAGAAATTCCAGGAAGAAATGACAGCTAAAGAACTGGCAAAACAGATATAAGCAACATAACTGAACAAGAATTTAGAACAATAGTCCTAAAATGAATCGCTTGGCTTGAAAAAGGCATGGAAGACACCAGAGATGCTATTGGTACAAAGATTATGGACCTTAAAAATAGTCGTAATGAATTTTTAAAAATGCTATGAGGTGCATAACAAAATGGAGGCGGCCAATGCACGGGTTGAAGAGGCAGAGAGGAGAATAGATGAATTAGAAGACACAATTACAGAAAAAGAGAAAGCCGAGAAAAAGGGAGAGAAATTGATCCAGGAGCACCAAAGGAGAATTCAAGAACTGAGTAATGCAATCAAACGGAACAATGTTCATGTCATAGGAATTCCATAAGAAGAGGAGACAGATAAAGGGACAGAAGGGGTACTTGAACAAATAATAGCTAAGAACTTCCCCAGTCTGAAGAAGGAAACAGACACAGAAATCCAAGAGGCATAGAGAACTCCCCTCAGACGTAACCTGAATCGATCTTGTGCATGACATATCATAGTGAAACTGGCAAAATATAAGGATAAAGAGAGGATTTTGAAAGCAGCTAGGGATAAAAGGGCTCTAACAGACAAAGGGAGACATATAAGAGTAGTTGCATACCTATCTACTGAAACTTGGTAGGCCAGAAAGGAATGGCAGGAAATTTACAATGTGATGAAACAGAAAAAATATGCAGCCAAGAATCCTTTATCCAGCAAGCATGTCATTCAGAATAGAAGGAGAGATTAAAGTATTCCCAAACAAACAAAAATTGAAAGAATCCATCACCACTAAACAAGCCCTACAAGAAATCCTGAGGGGGACGCTATGAGTGAAATGTTTCAAGGAACGCAAAATACCAGAGACACCAACACAAGTATGAATCCCACAAATGACACAATGATTCTAAACCCATATTTTTCAATAACAACACTGAATGTAAATGGACTAAATGCTCCAATCAAAAGACATAGGGTAGCAGAATGGATAAAAAAACAAAGTCCATCTATTTGCTGTCTACAAGAAATTCATTTTAGACTGGAGGACACCTTCAGATTGAAAGTAAGGAATGGAGAAATATATATCATGCTACTGGAAGTGAAAAGAAAGCTGGAGTAGCTATACTTATATCAGACAAACTGGACTTTAAAGTAAAGACAGTAACAAGGGATGAAGAAGGGCATTATATAATAATTACAGGGTCTGTCCATCAGGAAGAACTAACAATTATAAATGTCTACATACCGGATATGGGAGTAACTAAATATATAAAACAAGTAATCACAAACAGAAACAATCTTATGGATAAGAATGTGCTAATAGCAGGGG
The DNA here is from genome assembly GCF_003009895.1 of Hyaena hyaena. Classification (NCBI taxonomy): domain Eukaryota; kingdom Metazoa; phylum Chordata; class Mammalia; order Carnivora; family Hyaenidae; genus Hyaena; species Hyaena hyaena. The sequence goes on from NW_024082874.1 coordinate 44,831, forward strand.
AGTTTAATATTCCACTTACAGCAATGGATAGATCAACTAGATAGAATCACTAAAGAAACAATGGACTTGAATAACAAATTAGACCAGAGGATTTTGACAGATATATTGAGAACTCTACATCCTGAGGCTATGGAATTCACTTTCTTCTCATGTGCCCATGGCACATTCTCCAATAGATCGCATACTGGGACGTAAAGCAGCCCTCAATAAATATAAAAGAAGTGAGATCATACCATGCACACTTTCAGATCACAATGTTATGAAATTTGAAATCAATCACAGGAAGAAGTCTGGAAAACGTCCAAAAACATGGAGGTTAAAGAACACCTTACTAAAGAATGAATGCGCCAATCAGGCAGTGAGAGAAGAAATTTAAAAATATATGGAAACAAATGAAAATGAAAATACAACAATCCAAACTCTATGGGATTCTGCAAAGGCAGTCCTAAGAGGAGAGTACATTGCATTCCAGGCCTATTTTCAAGAAATTAGAAAAAGCTCAAGTACAATTTTTTTTTTCAAGTACAAATTTTAACAGCGCACATAAAGGAACTAGAGGGACAACAATAGGAACACCCCAAACGCAGTAGGAGAAAAGAAATAATAAAAAACAGGGCAGAAATAAACAATATAGAAAACAAAAAAGTCAGTTGAACATATCATGAAACAAAGAGTTGTTTTTCTGAAACAATAAACAAAATTGACATTTAGCCACGCTTCTCAAAAAGAAAAGAGAGGACTCAAATAGACAAAATCATGAATGAAAAAGGACTTATTACAACCAACCCCTCAGAAATATGAGTAATTTTCAGGGAATACTGTGAAAAATTATATGCCAACAAACTAGACAACTTAGAAGAAATGGAAAAATACCTGAACACACACTCACTACCAAAATTCACATGGGAAGAGATAGAAAATCTTAACAGACCCATAACTAGTGAGGAAATTGAATACGTTATCAAAAATCTCCCAACAAATAAGAGCCCTAGGCCAGATGCCTTTCCTGGGTAATTCTACCAGACATTTAAAACAGAATTAATACCCATTCTTCTCAAGCTATTCCAAAAAATATAAATCAAAGGAAAACAACCAGACTCATTTTAGGAAGCCAGGATCACTTTGATTCCCAAGCCAGACAGAGAACAGCAGATTAAGAGAACCACAGGCCAATATCCGTGATGAATACGGATGCAAAAAACCTCAAAAAGATACTTGAAAATTGAATCCAACAGGACATAAAAAGAATCATCCACCAAGATCAAGTGGGATTCATTCTTAGGGAACAGGGCTGGTTCAATATTCGCAAATCAATCAATGGGATACATCACATCAACAAAAGAAAAGATAAAAAACATATGATGCTGTCGATAGATGCAGAAAAAGCATTTGACAAGATACAGCATCCCTTCTTAATAAAGACCCTCAAGAAAGTCGGGATAGAAGGAATGTACTTAAACATCATAAAAGCCATCTATGAGAAGCCCTCAGCTAACATCATCCTCAATGGGGAAAAACTGAGAGCTTTACCCCTGAGATCAGGAACACGACAGGGATGTCCACTCTCACCACTGCTGTTTAACATAGTGCTGGAAGTCCTAGCATCAGCCATCAGACAACAGAAAGGAAATGAAAGGCATCAGAATTTGCAAAGAAAAAGTCAAACTTTCCCTTTTTGCAGTCAACATAATACTCTACATAGAAAACCCAAGAGACTCCACCAGAAGCCTACTAGAACCGATCCAAGAATTCAGCAAAGTTACAGGGTACAAAATCAACGTACAGAAATCGTTGCATTTCTATACACCAATAATGAAGCAACAGAAAGAGAAATCAAGAAATTGATCCTATTCACAACTGCACAAAAAACAAAAACAAAAACCATAAAATACCTAAGAATAAACCTAACCAAAGATATCAGCGATCTGTATGATGTAAACTATAGAAAACTGGGAGAAGACATGAAACCATAGGAACCCTTACAGAATCCAGGATGTTGGGAGGAAAAGGAGAGAGAGTCCGCTGAGAAAACCTTCTAACAGCTACCTCAAGAAACAAGCCAAAGTACACATGGAGATTCCCAAATACCACTATGAGTAGGAAAATAAAATAACCAAGGACTCAACAAGAGACCAAGAGATACCATTCAAAATACACTTTCTGAAAGGATAGGCCCTGGACAGTCAAAAAGCCTTCTTGGGTACAGCAACGCTCACAGGTGCAGACAGTATAACAACTCTTTAAAACTAACAAGAGACAGAAAGCTAACCAAAATGACAAAACGAAAGCGCTCTCCTCCAAAGAAATTCCAGAAAGAATTGACAGCTAAAGAACTGTTTAAAACAGATATAAGCAGCATAACTGAACAAGATTTTAGAACAATAATCATAAAATTAATCACTGGACTTGAAAAAAGCATGGAGGACATCAAAGAAACTATGGATACAAACACGATGGAGCTTAAAAATAGGTATGATGAATTAAAAAATGCGATAAATGAGATGCATAATAAATGGAGGTGCCCAATGCACGGATTGAAGAGGCAGAAAGGAGAATAAGTGATTTAGAAGACACAATTATAGAAAAAGAAGAAACTCAGAAAAAAAGAGACAAACTGATTCAGGAACATGAAAGAAGAGTTCGAGAGCTCAGCTATAGAATCACACGGAATAATATCCGTATGTTAGGAATCCCAGAAGAGGAAGAGAGAGGGAAAGGTGCTGAAGGAGTCCTGGAACAAATTATAGCAGAGATCTTCCCCAACCTGGGGAGGGAGGTAGACGTTGAAATCCAAGAGGCACAGAGAACTCCCCTCAGAGGTAATTTGAATCCATCTTCTGCAGGATATATCATAGTAAAAATGGCAAAATACAAGGACAAAGATAATTTTGAAAGCAGCTAGGGATAAAAGGGTCCTAGCATACAAACGGAAACCTATCAGAGTGGTTACAGAACTATCTACTGAAACTTGGCAGGCCAGAAAGAAATGGCAGGAGATCTTCAATGGGATGAACAGAAAAAACATGCAGCCAAGAATCCTCTATCCAGCAAGCCTGACATTCAGAATAAAAGGGGAGATAAAAGTCTTTCCAAATAAACAAAAATGGAAAGATTTCGTCACCACTAAATCAGCCCTACAAGAAATCCTGAGGGGTACTCTCTGAGGGAAATGTTGCAAGGAACGCAAGATGCTAGAGACACCACCACAAGCATGAATCCCACAAGGGACACAATGACTCTAAACCCATATTTTTCAATAACAACACTGAGTGTAGATGGACTAAATGCCCCAATCAAAAGACATAGGGTAGCAGAATGGATTAAAAAAAAAAACAAAATCCATCTATTTGCTGTCTACAAGAAACTAATTTTAGACAGGAGGACACCTTCAGATTGAAAATAAGGGGATGGAGAAATATCTATCATGCTACAGGAAATTAAAAAAAAAGCTGGAGTAGCTATACTTATATCAGACAAACTGGACTTTAAAGACAGTAACAAGGGATGAAGTAGGGTATTATATAATAATTAACGGGTCTATCCATCAGGAAGAACTAACAATTATAAATGTCTACACACCAAATATGGGAGCACCTAAATACATAAAACAATGAATCACAAACAGAAATAGTCTTATCGATAACAACGTGCTAATAGCATGGGACTTTAATACTCCACTTACAGCAATGGACAGATCAACTAGACAGAAAATCAATAAAGACACAGTGGACTTAAATGACACATTGGACCAGATGGATTTGACAGATATATTTAGAACTCTACATCCTGAGGCCAGGGAATTCACTTTCTTCTCATGTGTGCATGGCACATTCTCCAAGATAGATCACATACTGAGATATAAAGCAGTCCTCAACAAATATAAAAGAATTGAGATCATACCATGCACACTTTCATATCACAATGCTATGAAACTCGAAATCAATCACAGGAAGAAGTCTGGAAAACCCTCAGAAACATGGAGGCTAAAGAACACCCTACAAAAGAACGAATGGGCCAAGCAGGCAATTAGAGATGAAATGAAAAAATATATGGAAACAAATGAAAAGGAAAATACAACAATCCAAACTCTATGGAATGCAGCAAAGGCAGTCCTAAGAGGAAGGTACATTGCACTCCAGGCCTATTTCAAGAAATTAGAAAAAGCGCAAGTGCAAAATCTAACAGTGCACCTAAAGCAACTAGAGGGAGAGCAACAAGAGCACCTCAAACCCAGTAGGAGAAGAGAAATAATAAAAATCAGGGCAGAAATAAACAATATAGAAACCAAAGAAACAGTTGAACAGATCAATGAAACCAAGAGTTCGTTTATTGAAAAAATAAACAAAATTGACAAACTTGTAGCCAGGCTTCTCAAAAAGAAAAGTGAGAGCACTCAAATAGACAAAATCATGAATGAAAACGGACTGATTACAACCAACCCCTCAGAAATATGAGCAATTATCAGGGAATATATGAAAAACTATATGCCAACAAACTGGACAACTTAGAAGAAATGGACAAATTCCTAAACACACACTCACTACCAAAATTCACACCGGAAGAGGTAGAAAACCTGAATAGACCCATAACAAGTGAGGAAATTGAATCAGTTATCAAAAGTCTCCCAACAAATAAGAGCTCTGGGCCAGATGGTTTCCCTGGGGAATTCTACCAGACATTTAAAACAGAATTAATCCCCATTCTTCTCAAACTATTCCAAAAAATAGAAATCGAAGGAAAACTTCCGAACTCATTTTATGAAGCCAGCATCACTCTGATTCCCAAGCCAGACAGGGATCCATCACAAAAGGAGAACTATAGGCCAATATCCTTGATGAATACAGATGCAAAAATCCTCAACAAGATACTTCCAAGTCGAATTCAACAGCACATAAAAAGAATGATCCACCATGCTCACGTGGGATTCATTCCTGGGTTCCAAGGCTGGTTCAATATTCGCAGATCAATCAATGGGATACATCACATCAACAAAAGAAAAGATAAAAACCACATGATCTTGTCAATAGATGCAGAAAAGGCATTTGACAAGATACAGCATCCCTTCCTAATAAAGACCCTCAGGAAAGTCGGGATAGAAGGAATTTACTTAAACATCAAAATGTCATCTATGAGAAGCCCTCAGATAACATCATCCTCAATGGGGAAAAACTGAGAGCTTTACCCCTGAGATCAGGAACACGACAGGGATGTCCACTCTCAGCACTATTGCTTAACATCGTTCTGGAAGTCCTAGCATCAGCCATCAAACAACAAAAGGAAATAAAAGGCATCAGAAGAAGTCAAACTTTCCCTTTTTGCAGACGACATGATACTCTACATAGAAAACACAGGAGACTCAACCAGAAGCTTATTAGAACAGATCCAAGAATTCAGCAAAGTTACAGGGTACAAAATCGACATACAGAAATCGGTTGCATTTTTATACACCAACAAGTAAGCAAAAGAAAGAGAAATCAAGAAACTGATCCCATTCACAATTGAACAAAAACCCATAAAATACCTAGGAATAAGCTTAACCAAGGATATAAGAGATCTGTATGATGAAAACTATAGAAAACTTATGAAGGAAATTGAAGAAGACACAAAGAAATGGAAAAACATTCCATGCTCATGGGTCAAAAGAATAAATATTGTTAAAATGCCATTACTACCCAAAGCAATCTATGCATTCAATGCAATCTCAATCAAAATTGCACCAGCTTCTTCTCAAAACTAGAAGAAACTATCCTCAAATTTGTATGGAACTACATAAGACCCCGAATAGCCAAAGTAATATTGAAGAAAAAAACGAAAATGGGAGGCATCATCATCCCAGATGACTTTAGCCTCTACTACAAAGCTGTCATCATCAAGACAGCTTGGTATTGGCACAAAAACAGACACATAGACCAATGGAATAGAATAGAGAACACAGAATTGGACCCACAAATGGATGGCCAACTAATCTTTGACAAAGCAGGAAAGTGCATCCAATGGAAAAAAGACAGCCTCTTTAACTGATGGTGCTGGGAGAACTGGACAGCAACATGCAGAAGAATGAAACTAGATCATTTTCTCACACCATACACAAAAATAAACTCAAAATGGATAAAGGACCTGAATGTGAGACAGGAAACCATCAAAACCCTAGAAGAGAAAGCAGGGAACAACTTCCTTGACCTCAACTGTAGCAATTTCTTACTTGACACATCCCCAAAGGCAAGGGAATCAAGAGCAAAAATGAACTACTGGGACTTCATCAATATAAATAGCTTCTACACGCTAAAGGAAACAATCAGTAAAACTAATAGGCAACCGACAGAATGGGAAACGATAGTTGCAAATGACATATCAGATTAAGGGCTAGTATCCAAAATCTATAAGGAACTCACCAAACTCCACACCCGAGAAAGAAATAATCCAGTGAAGAAATGGGCAGAAGACATGAACAGACACTTCTCTAAAGAGGACATCCAGATGGCCAATAGACACATGAAATGATGCTCAGCGTCCCTCATCATCAGGGAAATACAAATCAAAACCACAGTAAGATACCACCTCATGCAGGTCAGAGTGGCTAAAATGAACAAATCAATAGACTATATATGCTGCTGACAATGTGAGGAAACAGGCACCCTCCTACACTGCTGGTGGGAATGTAAGCTGGTTCAACCCCTCTCGAAAACAGTATGGGGGTTCCTCAAAAAATTAACAATAGAACTCCTCTATGACCCATGAGTAGCACTGCTAGGAATTTACCTAAGGGATATAGGAGTGCTGATGCATAGGGGCACATGTACCCCAATTTATAGTAGTACTCTCAACAATAGCCAAAACATGAAAGAACCTAAATGTCCATCGACTCATGAATGGATCAAGAAGATGTGGTATATTTATACAAGGGAATACTACATGGTAATGAGAAATAATGAAATCTCACCATTTGAAGCAACATGGATGGAACTTGAGGGTGTTATGCTGAGAGAAATAAGTCAGGCAGAGAAGGACCCATATGTTTGCACATATAGGTGGACTAGGAGAAATTTAACGGAGGATAATGCGGGAGAAGAAGGAGAAAAATAGTTGGGGAGAGGGAGGGAGGCAAACCATGAGAGACTCGTGAATGCTGAGAACAAGCTGAGGCATGATGTAGAGGTGGGGGAGAGTGGAAGGGGGGTGATGGGCATGGAGGAGGGCACTTGTTGGGATGAGCACTGGGTGTTATATGTAAACCAACGACAATAAACTAAGGGAAAAAAATAAAACAAACAAGAAACATTAAAGAAAAAAAGAAGATTCAAGTCTCAGTTCTGTACAAGCCGTACAACTTTAGGCCAGCCACTTAATTTTTCTGAGCTTCTGTCCCCTAATTTAAAAGTGGAGATAATAAAGCCAATATCAGAAAGTAGTAGTGAAGATTTCGTGAGATAATGTACGGAAAGTGCATGACATGTAGTAGGTGCTCAATAAAAGGTAGTTATCAGTACAGCAAAGCCCTGGCACCCTGCCTGACACACAATCATGGGGAACTAATAGTAGTTCTCTGTCTTTAATTCCTTTCCACATGTCCATAGCCTAAGGGCTGGGTTGATTTGGCAAGACCCTTGTCTAGATTTCTACCCTCCCAGCTCTTGCCTAGGCAGTGCTTTCTTGGCAGCACCTTCTTTTACTTAACCTTCAGGAGCTGGACCATGCTGCATCCTAATCCTATCCCAAACAAACACCAAAGCCCCAAGTGAAATGTCTGACTACTGAGGATCTGCATCTTTAAAGCACTTTGTGGGATGAATAACATTTCCCTTCCAAATGCAAATTCTAAACTTCAATTTCCTCTGGAGCCTCTAAATTGACTTCAAGGGCTGTGCGCAGCGGGCAAGGCTATGCTGCCACCCTCTTTCCCAGTGTCTAACCTAAAGCTGCCTTCAGTGTGTATGGAGCAAATGTGAATTCAAGTGCCAGCCAACATGGTGCCACCAAATCCTGCATAGGGTCATACTCAGGCCCTTGGAAGAACAAAAGTAGCAGCAGCTGTGGGCAGAGGGCTGGTAGGTGAGAGGAGCAGGGTGTGCCTGCTGCAAAGAGAATTCTAGTGTCAAAGGGATCCTTGATCTGTGGTGATATGTGACCACTCCAGGCATTGATCCAGAAAATTGAATTCACATGTACTCACCTCTTCCTAGGGCAAACGTAAAAAATGTTTCTTGCATCCTGTACAGCTCCAGCACCCTCCTAATTCCTCCCCGCCAAAAGAAAAAAAATGAAAACCTCAGCTATTTTTAATTCTCTGCTTCTTCAAAGATGGCCTGGGTCTCTCAACTCTTTTTCCTCTTCCCTCAGTTCTGGAATTTTTATTGATTTGGGACTCTCTTATTCCCAGATCAATTTCCTGAGGTAACCTCTTTGGCAGGTTGCACTGGTGGGTGTCAGTGAGGAGCATGCCCTTGCTAGGGACATGGATGGCCTTCCTTTGACCCCTGTAGGCTATGACCTCCTCCCCAGCTCCCTCTGACATTTCTTTCTATTCTTGACTAGGAGGCTTAGGGTACGTACTGCCAACCCCAATCTAGACCATTCTGTTCTCTGCGTAAGGTAGATCACTGGTCCTCACACTCTCAAGGAATGACAATGTTGGAACTCACACAGGCAGCACTTTTAGAGGTCTTCAGGGCTTCAGAGATGATTACACTGGGCTGAGTCGGAGCCAAGAATCCCTAGAAAGAAATCTTTAAAAGATGCCATGGCACCTCATCAGTGCAGGTATCTAATAAGAATCCCTGACAGCTTGGGAGTTGGGAACAAATCCTCCTGGGTCTATTCCCTACAAGGCAAACTAAAACAACATCCAGAGCAATTGTATTGGGGTGGGGGGGTAGAGGACAACACATTCCCAAAGGTCACTCAAGCTCCAGCCTTGGAAGGGCATGGCTGGTTGAGGAAGTCCATGATCCACCTCATCCTACCTTGACTATAGGTGGAGGGTGGATAAGGAAAAACAACTACAGCTAATAGTTATTGAGTGCTTAGTATGTGCCCCCACACTGGCCAACCACTTTATAGACAATAATGCATTGAATCATATAATATTCCTATAAGGAAGGTATTGGGGATGAGCACTGAGTGTTATGTAGAAACTAATTTGACAATAAACTATTTGTAAAAAAAAAAAAATTTTAAATAAACATTTATTTAAACAAACATTTATTTTCAATTGACATTGAAAAATGTGTATTGAGATAGAGAGAGAGCAGGGAAGAGACAGAGAGAGAGGGAGACAGAGGATTTGAAGCAGGCTCTGTGCTGAGAGCAGAGACCCCGATGTGGGGCTTGAACTCACGAACCCTGATATCATGACCTAAGACAAAGTAAGATATTTAACCAACTGAGCTACTCAGGCACCCCATAATTACCAGGCGCCCAATAATTACTTTCAATTTCTTCAGTTCTAGTTTTTTAATGTTTATTTTTAAGAGAGAGCGAGCTAGTTGTGAGAAGCAGAGAGAAAGGGGATAGAGAATCCAACGCAGGCTCTGTGCTGTCAGCAGAGAGCGCAATGTGGGGCTTGAACTCACGAACTATAAGATTATGACCTGAGCTAAAGTCAGACACTTAACCGACTGAGCCACCCAGGCACTCCATTATCATCCTCCTTTTAGAGGAAAAGCAACTGAGACATAGAAATGCGACACAGCTAGCAGGATAAAAAACAAGGTTTGAACCTAAACAATCTGCCTCCAAATCCCATGCTTCAAACCACTATACACACTGCCTGGATAGTGTGCCTATGTGTAGATAAATCTGCTCTCCAGTCCTCCTCCTCCTGATTTAGTGCTTCTCCACTCAGGACCTGGTTCCCTATGCCTGGGGGAGGGAGGCAAAAAAAAAATCCTATTCCATCGCTTTAGTATGGTCCTGGGCCAGTGTGGCCTTAGGGTAGAGAGCAGGGAGCCCCTCCTAGGAATCTGAGAGGGGTCAAAAAAAAGAAGGGTGGAAGTACAGCTAAATCAGGAGTCTGGAGAAGGAGGTAGCTAGTAAAGTAACTGGAAGGTGGAAGAGAATTCCCTCCACTCCCCAGGTAATACAAGTGCTCCCTCAACCCTCATTACACACACGCATGCATACACTTATATGCATATACTTCTGTGCTCAATTATTCCATCAGAAGGGCAGAGCAGGGCTGCCAGAGAAGAGATTGCTTGTTAGGGAGCTTGGCAAACATGCCCTCCAGCTCTATCTTTGAAAGAGGCCAGAGCATTGGGGGCTGGGCAACATACAGAGCTCCTGGAGCTCAGAAAGCATTCCTAGCAGGGCAGATGCTAAGACACTGGGCTGTCCTATAGGACTGGCTTTTTAAAGGCTCTGTGAGCAAAACTTTGTGGAGAGCCTCCTGGACTCCCAATGAAATCCTAAGGGTCTATTCTGGAACTTCCCTAAGGCAGACTCAACAGAGGGTATTCAGAAGAAGTTTCATTCCCTTCACTCTGCTTATCCTGCAGTACCCCTCCATCTTCTCAACCCATAGGCTACCTGAGAACAGTGCTCAGGCCCTGTGAGTTCCCTAAGCTTTGAACCCTCTGCATAAAAATACAGTCTTAGTGACTGACCCCTCAGTTCCCTGAGAATAAGCTCACTAAACATAAAACAAAACCTTCCCACAATGCTTCTCTTTTCATGGCTCACCACTCTGTGTTGTTAGAACGTGTCCACCTCACATTACCAAACACCTCTACAATTGCCACCTACTTTTCTATTTTCACTCTTCTAATTTTTTAAATGTTTTTTTTATTTATTTATTTCTGAGAGAGAGAGAGAGACAGCGTGAGCAAGAGAGGGTCAGAGAGAGAGGGAGACACAGAATCTGAAACAGGCTCCAGGCTCTGTAGCGCAGAGCCTGACACAGGGCTCAAACCCACGAACCGTGAGATCATAACCTGAGGTGAAGTCGGACGCCTAACCGACTGAGCCACCCAGGCGCTCCAATCACTCTTCTAATTTTATAGGCACATGGTCTCACATATACTCACATGACTCAGTTTACTCATCTGTAAAATGAATATGATGCTACCCTGCATATCTTCTAGAAATTTTGAGAATCTGATGCAATTGAGTTCTGAATGCTCTAGTAAGCAAAGTGCTACATGTACTAGGTGACACATTCATCTTGGTCACCAGACTCTAAACTTCTCATCTATCCAGTGATGATATTTGTGATATTTACTTCCTAGTGTTCAACAGAGTATTTTGCAAAAATAAATATCCAGTAAAATGGTGCTTCATGAATTTGAGATATGACTGGGAGCATAGCATTTTCGGTCAAGCCTCTAACAAGCTGCTCCAGAGATTAAGTCTGGGACCAGGATCTTGTGGGAAAATCCCCAAAAGCAGCGTCAGGTGACCAAGCGGGAGCAGGGCTGTGCTGGACTATAAGGAGATGGGGTTAAGGCAGTCTCCTCCCCCCACCCCATTACTGACAAGGAAGTAGCAGGGAGGGTGATAACAGCAACTAACACTGTGGGGGCAGAGAATGAAAGGGGGACAGTAGGACACATAGAGACTGTTTAGGTTCTCTCTCGGTGTTCATTACAAACCATTTCAGAGCCAGTGTGAACACAGTGAAGGAAGAAGGCTTAGTGGGACGATTTCACTCTAGCAGCAAGCAGATGGCCTAAGACTTGAGAGAGGGGAAGTGATCAAAGCCATAGGCATGAATAGGACCTTTGAGTTTACCTCCTTCATTTTACTGTTGAGGTCCAAACCTGATGTAATTCACCCAAGGTCACAGAACCAGAGAAGGTCACAGCCATGACTAGACGCCCAGCAGCCCAATTCACAGACCTGTGTTCATTCTATTCCCCATTCTCCCACCAGGGATGTGTGGTTTTTTTATTCTTTCATATCCTCTAGCCCAGTTGATCTTCATGGCAACCCCAGGAGTTAAGCAGAACAAAGGCTCTCATTCCCATTTTATACCAGAGGAAATGGAAGCCTAGGGAGGTTTTTGCATTAACAGCCACAAATACTGGTGATATGTCCAGGAGTGTAACCTAGGGCTCATTACAGGACAGCCGAGTGGTTAAGGACTACACAGCTAGAGTCAGACAAACCTGGCTTTAAATCTCATCTCCACAGATAACTATCCATGAGACCTTGGGAAAGTTATCTACCCTCTCTTGTCCTCAGTTTTCTCAACTATAAACTGAGGGATGATAATAGTACTGACCTCAGAGGCACATGGTAAGTGTTCCATAACTCTTAATAATTCTTCCTATCTCTCTACACCCTCCCCTCAACCTCAGTGCCTATCCCTTCGTAGTCCAAGTGGGAGGCGGAGGAGGGGCCGTTGATAACAAAAGCTGAAAAGTGAGCCTTGGAACATGTGATCAGCAGTGTCCCCCCACCATCACCTGGCCCCAGCCACTCCTCCCTCCCTCATCCTGCCAAGGACGCTGGACAAAGGAGTACTCAGAGCAGGCTGGCACTCCCCATGCTATTTGCATTCCTGGGCAGGAAGCCCACAAAATTTTAAATACAAATAAAACAAAATAAATCAGCAAATCCCAGTTGCCTGACCTTGAAAGGAAAGAGACAGAGAGATAGACAACAGATGTAGGAGAATGAGCCAGGAGGACTCAGGACTCTACAGCTTGGAAGTGGGGGAGGGAGGTGGAGGTGAAGATACATTGAAGGCAAGGAGATAAGTGGGCATAAATATGGATGCTCACCACATGGCTGAGTCCCTTTTCCCCAGACAGACAGGTAAGCAGCTTTGTGGCTTGGTAGGACCAGGCTTCCATCTCCCTTAACACCACCAAAGCTAAGGTCAATGCCAAGCAAGCAGGAGCTTGGTTCAGAAGAGAAGGAGGATAAATGATAAATAATTGCTCTTTCCAAAATCCCTTCCCTTTTATGCCCCCATGTGTACTTGTCTGTTCCTTTCCTCTAGGGGTCAAGCCAGGGGGCTGCCCCAAAATGTGCCACTTTGGCATATTGGTTATTTTATTTTATTTCATTTCATTTTATAGTTTATTGTCAAATTGGTTTACATAAAACACCCAGTGCTCATCCCAATAAGTGCCCTCCTCCATGCCCATCACCCCCCTTCCCCTCTCTCCTACCCCCAATAGCCCTCAGTTTGTTCTCAGCATTCAAGAGTCTCTCATGGAGACTTCTTGATCCATTCATCAGTTGATGGAAACTTAGGCTCTTTCCATGATTTGGCTATTGTTGAAAGTGCTACTGTGAACATTGGGTTACTTGTGCCCTTATGCATCAGCACTCCTGTATCCCTTGGGTAAATTCCAAGCAGTGCTATTGCTGGTTCATAGGGGAATTCTATTGTTAATGTTTTGAGGAACCTCCACACTGTTTTCTAGAGGGGTTGCACCAGTTTCCATATCCACCAACAGTGTAAGAGAATCCCCATTTCTCCACATCGTTGCCAGCATCTACCATCTCCTGATTTGTTCATTTTAGCAACTCTGACCAGTGTGAGGTGGTATCTCAGTGTGGTTTTGATTTGTATTTCCCTGATGAGGAGTGACATTGACATTTGTTTCATGTGTTTGTTGGCCACCTGGATGTCTTTGGAAAAGTGTCTCTTCATGTCTTCTGCCCATTTCTTCACTGGATTATTTGTTTTTCGGGTGTGGAGTTTGGTGAGTTCCTTATAAATTTTGGATACTAACCCTTTATCCGATATGTCATTTACAATTATCTTCTCCCCATTCCATCGGTTGCCTATTAGTATTGTTGATGGTTTCCTTTGCTGTTCAGAAGATTTTTATCTTGATGAGGTCCCAAGAGTTCATTTTTGCTCCCGATTCCCTTGCCTTTGGGGATGTGTCAAGTAAGAAATTGCTGCGGTGGAGGTCAAGGAGGTTGCTTCCTGCTTTCTCCTCTAGGGTTTTGATAGCTTCCTGTCTCACATTCAGGTCTTTCATCCATTTTGAGTTTATTTTTATGTATGGTGTATGAAAGTGGTCTAGTTTCATTCTTCTTTATGTTGCTGTCCAGTTCTCCCAGCACCATCTGTTAAAGAGGCTGTCTTTTTTCCATTGGATGCTCTTTCCTGCTTTGTCAAAGATTAGTTGGCCATCCATTTGTGGGTCCAATTCTGTGTTCTCTCTTCTATTCCATTGGTCTATGTTTCTGTGTTTGTGCCAATACCATACTGTCTTGATGATGATAGCTTTGTAGTAGAGGCTAAAGGCTGGGATTGTGATGCCTCCCGTTTTGGATTTTACTTGATATTACTTTGGCTATTTGGGGTCTTGTGGTTCCATACAAATTTGAGGATAGTTTGTTCTAACTTTAAGAAGAATGCTGGTGCAATTTTGACTGGGATTGTATTGAATGTGTAGATTGCCTTGGTAGTATTGACATTTTAAACATATTTATTCTTCTGAACCACGAGCATGAAATGTTTTTCCATTTCTTTGTGTCTTCTTCAATTTCCTTCCCAAGTTTTCTATAGTTTTTATCATACGGATCTCTTACATCCTTGGTTAGGTTTATTCCTAGGTATTGTATGTTTTTTTGTGCAATTGTGAATGGGATCAGTTTCTTGATTTCTCTTTCTGTTGCTTCATTATTGCTGTGTAAAAACGCAACCGATTTTTGTATGTTGATTTTGTACCCTGCATTCATGGATCAGTTCTAGTAGGCTTCTGGTGGAATCTGTCGGGTTTTCTATGTAGAGTATCATGTCGTCTGCGAAAAGTGAAAGTTTGACTTCTTCTTTGCCAATTCTGATGCCTTTGATTTCCTTTTGTTGTCTGATTGCTGATACTAGGACTTCCAACACTGTGTTAAACAACAGTGGTGAGAGTGGACATCCCTGTCATGTTCTTGATCTCAGGGGGAAAGCTCTCAGTTTTTCCCCATTGAGGATGGTATTAGCTGTGAGCTTCTCATAAATGGCTTCTATGATATTTAAATAAGTTCCTTCTATCCCGACTTTCTCAAGGGTTTTTATTAAGAAAGGCTGCTATATCTTGTCAAATGCTTTTCCTGCATCTATCGACAGGATCATATGATTGTTATATTTTCTTTTGTTAATGTGTGGTATCACGATTGACTTGTGAATATTGAACCAGCTCTGTAACCCAGGAATGAATCCTACTTGATCATGGTGGATAATCCTTTTTACATGCTGTTGAATTCGATTTCCAAGTATCTTGTTGAGGATTTTTGCATCCGTATTCATCAAGGATATTGGCATGGAGTTATCTTTTTTTTTGCTGGGTCTCTGTCTGGCTTAGGAATCAAAGTGATGCTGGCTTCAAAGAATGAGTCTGGAAGTTTTCCTTCCATTTCTTTCTTTTTTTTTTTTTTTTTTGGAGTAGCTTGAGAAGAATGGGTATTAACTCTGACTTAAATATCTGGTGGAATTCACCAGGGAAGCCATCTGTCCCAGGGCTCTTATTTGTTGGGAGATTTTAGATAACGCATTCAATTTCTTCACTAGTTATGGGCCTGTTAAGATTTTCTATCTCTTCCTGTTTGAGTTTTGGTAGTGTGTGTGCGTTTAAGAGTTTGTCCATTTCTTCTAGGTTGTCCAGTTTGTTGGCATACAATTTTTCTCAGTATGCCCTGATAATTGCTTGTATTTCTGAGAGATTGGTTGTAATAAATCTGTTTTCTTTCATGATTTGGGTGCTGTCTCTTTTCTTTTTGAGAATTGTGGCTAGAGGTTTATGAATCTTGTAAAGTTTTTCAAAAAACCAACTCTTGGGTTTCATTGATCTGTTCAAGTGGGCTTTTGAAAAAAATTCTATATTGTTTATTTATGCCCTGATCGTTATTATTTCTCTTCTTCTGCTGGGTGCTCTGTTTCTAGTTCCTTTAGGTGCACTGTTAGATTTTGTATTTGTGCTTTATCTTGAGATAGGCCTGGATTGCAATGTAGTTTCCTCTTAAGACTGCCTTTGCTGCATCCCAAAGAGTATGGATTGTTGAATTTTCATTTTCATTTGATTCCATATATTTTTAAATTTCTTCTCTAATTGGCTGGTTGATCCATTCGTTCTTTAGTAGGGTGTTCTTTAACCTCCACACTTTTGGAGGTTTCTCTGACTTTTTCCTATGGTTGATTTCAAGTTTCACAGCATTGTGATCTGAAAGCATGCATGGTATGATCTCAATTCTTTTATATTTATTGAGGTCTGCTTTGTGACCCAGTATATGGTCTATCTTGGAGAACGTACCATGTACACTCAAGAAGAAAGTGAATTTCATAGCTTCAGGATATAGAGTTTTAAATATATCTGTCAAGTCCATCTGGTCCAATGTGTTGTTCAGGTCCATTGTTTCTTTAGTGATTTTCTGTCTAATTGATCTATCCATTGCTGTAAGTGGAGTATTAAACTCCCCTGCAGTTAGCACATTCTTATCTATAAGATTGCTTATGTTTGTGATTAACTGTTTTATGTATTTGGGTGCTCCTGAATTCAGTGCGTAGACATTTATAATTGTTAGCTCTTCCTGGAGGATAAACCCTGTAATTATTATATGATGCCCTTCTTCATCTCTTGTTACGTCTTTAACTTTAAAGTCCAGTTTGTCTGTTATAAGTATGGCTACTCCAGCTTTCTTTTGACTTCTAGTAGCATGATAGATATTTATCCATCCCCTCACTTTCAATCTGAAGGTGTCCTCAGGCCTAAAATGAGTTTCTTGGAGACAGAAAATAGATGGATTTTTTTTTAATCCATTTTGCTACCCTATGTCTTTTGATTGGAGCATTTAGTCCATTTACTTTCAGTGTTGTTATTGGAAAATACAGACTTAGAGTCACTGTGTTCTCTGTGGAATTCATGCTTGTAGTGGTGTCTCTGGTACTTTGTGTTCCTTTCATCATTTCCCTGATAGAGTCTCCCTTAGGATTTCTTGAAGGGCTGGTTTCGTGGTGATGAATTCCTTTAATTTTTGTTTGTTTGAGAAAACCTTTATCTCTCCTTCTATTCTGAATGACATGCTTGCTGGATAAAGGATTCTTGGCTGCATATTTTTTCTGTTCATCACATTGTAGATTTCCTGCCATTCCTTTCTGGCCTACCAAATTTCAGTAGATAGGTATGCAACTACTCTTATATGTCTCCCTTTGTCTGTTAGAGCCCTTTTATCCCTAGCTGCTTTCAAAATCCTCTCTTTATCCTTATATTTTGCCAGTTTCACTATGATATGTCATGCACAAGATCGATTCAGGTTACGTCTGAGGGGAGTTCTCTATGCCTCTTGGATTTCTGTGTCTGTTTCCTTCTTCAGACTGGGGAAGTTCTTAGCTATTATTTGTTCAAGTACCCCTTCTGCCCCTTTATCTCTCTCTTCTTCTTATAGAATTCTTATGACATGAACATTGTTCCGTTTGATTGCATTACTCAGTTCTTGAATTCTCCTTTGGTGCTCCTGGATCAATTTCTCTCCCTTTTTCTCGGTTTTCTCTTTTTCTGCAATTGTGTCTTCTAATTCACCTATTCTCCTCTCTGCCTCTTCAACCCGTGCATTGGCCGCCTCCATTTTGTTATGCACCTCATTTATAGCATTTTTTAAAAATTCATCACAACTATTTTTAAGGTCCATAATCTTTGTAGCAATAGCGTCTCTGGTGTCTTCCATGTCTTTTTCAAGCCCAGCGATTCATTTTAGGACTATTGTTCTAAATTCTTGTTCAGTTATGTTGCTTATATCTGTTTTGACCAATTCTTTAGCTGTCATTTCTTCCTGGAATTTCTTCAGAGAGTGCCTCCGTTTCTTCATTTTGGCTAGCTGTCTGTCTCTTGTAAATTTTAAAATCTTGATATGTGCTCTGCACCTGTGAGTTCTGCTATATTAAAGGAGGCTCATTGACTATCCATGGCCTGTCTGTTCAGAAGTGCTCTTTTAAGGATGTCCCTTGGTCTCTCTTGTTGTGACTTTGGTTATTTTATTTCCCTACTCATAGTGATATTTTGAGACCCTCCACTGTGTGTACTCGGCTTGTTTCTTGAGGTAGCCCACTGAGTCACCAATTGGCATAGCAGGACAACAGAGACTCTCCCCTCCACCTATTTGAAGACTTGCCCCTGTAAAATCACTTAGATCAACTTCGGATATGGTTATCCTCCTTGGACAAGAAGTCAGAGGTCAGTTAGGGCAATCCTGCTCCCATCTTTATAAGGTCACTTCTCCCTTTTGGGGGATCTCCTGGGGTCACTGGTATAGATTTTATTCCTTTGAATGCCACATCAGGAAACTTGCTAGTAGTACTGAATAAAGTATTGAGAGTTATGATCATGGCACCCACTCCATACTTCAAGAAACATCTGATGTAAGAAAGAAGTGTTTTCCCCTGTGCCCTCAAAAAGGGGACATACCCAGACCCCACCTCCACAGCTGCCTTGGCTCATGTGAAGTCCCCAGCAGAGTGACAGTAAATAGGTAGAAGTTTGCAGACATGAACTTAGACTTGGGAAGGGCTGGTTATTTTAAATAAAAGTTACTTAAGCGACATCCTGTACAAGAAGGACATTCAAACCCTCCTTGCTCCCCCTGAAATCAGGAAATAAATCTCCCTTGTGAAAGGTACCTTCCCTGTACCAGGAGGTAAAGAGAAACATTTATCACCAAAGCTAGGAAATTCAGGCTGAGAAGGCCATATAAAGGTCTCTTATTACTTTTACTAATTTACTATCTCAGCCCAAATTCTGTTCAGAATTTATTACTAATTCAAGCTCCCAAAGTTAAGTCTTCTCTGTCTTGTCAAATCCTCACAGATTTATCACCTTTTTGTCTAAATAGTACAAAATCTGCCTGCTTTGGTCATTTTTTCTGGTCTCAATTTCATCATTCGGTTTCCATGTGCATGTAATAAAACTTCATGGGATTTTTTTCTGTTAATCGGCCTCATGTCAATTTAATTTTTAGTCCAGCTGATAAATCTTGAAGGGTCTAGGAAGAGTTTTTCTTTTTCTACAATACCATTCCCCTGGTCTTAGGACACTGGCATGTGGGTACCTGGGTGGCTCATTTGGTTAAGTGTCCGGCTTAGGTCATGATCTCTTGGTTCATGAGCTCAAGCCCCAGTTCAGGTTCTGTGCTGACAGCTCAGAGCCTGGAGCCTGCTTCAGATTCTCTGTATCCCTCTCTCTGTGCCTTGGGACCTCTATGAGGGAATGTTATCCTTCTGCTATAAAATAGGTCAAAGTCCGACTGGAGACTTGAGGTATTCCTGTCTGGTTGTTCCACTATCATGACTCAAGTCTTACAGGTTGCTCTTCCTAAACCTTGCCCTTGGGAACAAGGCTTTTCCAACTCTTTGCCTTACTTCTCTTCTTTTGGAGCATATTCCTGGAAGCTACTATCTCCAGAACTAGCCCTGTTCAGCCTGAAAAGTCTGGTGTAAGCTGGTTAGCCTCCAGCAGGAATGAAGACTGAAGCAAGTGAAAATTAGGCTTTCTGAGCACCTTCCTGGGACCTGTCCTAGGGACATTTTAGCTCAGTATGTGGGCTTATGTCTCTTGAACAGTATCACTGCCTTTGAGTTCATTTCCTGTGTCCCTTATAGGGAAGGCAGTTTCCTTAAACTAGCTATCAGATGTCTTGGCTAAGAGCCCATTTCTCAAAGTATCCAGGAGGTCTTTGGGCAGATGTAGTGTTGGCTCAGTCAGGAGAAGAGGGAAAGCTTCTCCCCACCATTGAGTGAATGGATCCAGGACTGCCAGCCTGGCAACTTTACTGATTTGGTGCTTTGGGTCAAGTTCTCAATAAAAAGATGGTAGGATTGGGAACATAAGGAACAAAGAGGGCTCAAATCCCATTGAAAAATATTCAGGATGTGGAGGTCTCTTGCTGATCTCTAACCACATGCCCTTGTCTCAGTTTTGGTGTCCTCCAGCAGGGACACCTCTTCCAGGTGGACCTATTAGAATCTATGGACAAATCCAAATGCCCAGGTGTTTGGCTCTTAGTACTCCCTACTCATCATGACTTCCCTCTCAAAGGAAAAAAAAAAGATGAATCAGGAAAAAGGAAACTCACATTTGCTGAGCAAGTATTGGTTGCCAGACATGGCTTTGGGCACTTTCCTATACCTTCTCTCATTTCTTTCTTTCTATTTTATTTTCCTTTTTGGTGGTCAGGGAGCTGTGCCTCACATGCAAAGAACGTCATTGATTAGAATTATGTTAGAGTCACACTATCATTAATTCATGCATGACCCATTTTGTTTTATTTTATTTCTATTTTTATTCATCTTACCTTATTTCTTTCCCTTTTTATTGCCCTTCCCAATCCCATCTCCTTTCTGGATAGACACCCACTCTTGTGTGTTTGCTTTACATAAATGATATTATTTTGTATATCTCTTTCTCCTTTTTTTAACTTCATGCAGTATCACAGTTATGGAGAGCTAATTAGGTTTTCATCTATGGATCTAGTATGTTCACTTTGATTACAGCAAAGTATTCCATTATTTGCATATTTTGCATCTTATGTATCCATTCCCTTGTTGATGGGCATTTATGTTGTTTCCAACTCCTCTCTATTACAATATTGCAATGAACATTTTCATATAAGCCACTCTGTGTGACTGAGCAATTGCTGGGGGATATATACCCATAAGTAGAATTGCTCTTTCATGAGGCATGTACAAACTTAAATTTTCTAAACACTTCCAAATTCCTCTCCAAAATGGCTATATCCATATACATAACTCCTAGCAATGTGTGAGGATCCCTGTTTCCCTACATTGTTACCAACACTTGTTATTAGCTTACTCTTTTTAAATGTTTTGCCAGTCTGATGGGTATAAAAAAGCATTTCGCTGCTGTCTTAGTTTGCTTTTCCCCAATTATAATGAGGTTGAATATTTCTTCAGAGGATTATGATCCAGTTATTTGAGCTTCCCCTCCTATAAGTTGCCTATTTGTACATCTGCTGTTCTCTCTATCAGATTTCTTATCTTAGGGTGCCTGGGTGGCTCAGTTGGTTGAGCGTCTGACTTTGGCTCAGGTCATGATCTCACAGTTCATGGGTTCGAGCCCCGCTTTGAGCTCTGTGCTGACAGCTAGCTCAGAGCTTGGAGACTGTTTTGGATTCTGTGTCTCCCTCTCTCTCTAACCCTCTCCTGCTCATGCTCTCGCTCTCTCTCTCTCTCTCTCTCTCTCTCAAAGAAATAAATAAAACATTAAAAAAAGATTTCCGATCTCTTTCCTGCCCTACATATTCTGGATATTAACCTTTTTTGCTCATATATATTACAAATATTTTCTCCGAATCTACCACCTCTGATTTGCCCATTATGTCCCTCATAGAAAGTAAATATTTACTTTTAATGGACATTAATCAAATCCATCCACTTTATGATGCATGTCTCTCCACACCTTTCAACCCCAATGCTGCAAAGATGTTCTTCTACATTTTTTACTTAGTTGCATAATTTTGCCTGTCATGTTTAAGTCTTCAATAACTCTAAAGTTTATTTTGTATATGGCATGAAATAAGCATATTTAATCTTATTGTTCTATATAATAAGCAAATTTTCTCACTATTGCTACATTATGCTGGTTTCACATAGTATTGACCCTACATGTGCCCTTCGGTTCTTGAGCAGTAAGTCAAGACCCATTTACCAAGCTCCTATTGTGTTGCAAAACATTGAAGAGGGAGTCTAGTGGAGTTTTTGACATAGAGCCAACCTGCAGAAAACATGCCGTCTCTCTGGGAGAACAAAACATGGACACAAAAACTTGAGAGTATACACCCAACAACACCTAGGTGAGGATACATATAGACCTTGGAAGCTGAGAATACAAGTTTGGAGAGTTAAAAAGGGAGCAGGATCCCTATTCCCAGGTTAGAATGGATAAACAGTTTGATCTAGGTATG
Source organism: Hyaena hyaena (assembly GCF_003009895.1). Taxonomy (NCBI): domain Eukaryota; kingdom Metazoa; phylum Chordata; class Mammalia; order Carnivora; family Hyaenidae; genus Hyaena; species Hyaena hyaena. The sequence goes on from NW_024082874.1 coordinate 66,692, forward strand.
CTGGGATGCCATTTAATACCTTCACCTGAGAAGTCCATCCAATCAAGCTAGCTTTATGTAGCTGCCACAGGATAAAAGAGGACATAGGGGCCACTGAGACATCACCTCTTGCCATGATCTGGCCTTGCTGATGCACTCAGGGTCTCCATCCCAGCACTCCTTTCATATAGCTCCTCAGCCCCAGGGTACCAATTAAGAAGGAAGCAAGGTCATTTTTTACTAGAATCCAGGCACCTAGTCCACAAAATATCTCTGAATCAGCTGTCTTCCTTCTCAGAGCAATGGAATGAATTGAAGGAAACTATTTATGGAACAAAAATAATATAATATCCTCATAGCCCTCTAAGAGCCCACACTTTCTCCACAAATATGATCTATCTTGGTCACCAGTGGCAAGAAGGCAGAAGATGGAAGGAAATGTAGTGGGCTGGGTGCCTGGAATCCAGTTAAAAAAGGATCTTGGGGTTGTGGGAGACACTGAATAAAAGTTCCCTGACTGCCAGGACTGAGCTACCTCCCTGTTTCCAGAGGCCTCCCTCAGCCCAAATTCTTGGTTTGAGTTTGTCTATGCCTTTCATATATATTTTTTTTTAATTTTTAATGTTTTATTTATTTCAGAGAGAGAGACAGTGTGAGGAGGAGAGGGTCAGAGAGAGAGGGAGATACAGAATCTGAAACAGGCTCCAGACTCTGAGCTGGCAGTCAGCACAGAGCCCAAAGCGGGGCTCAAATCCACGAACCAAGAGATCATGACCTGAGCTGAAGTCCGACACTCAACCAACTGAGCAACCCAGGCGCCCCTATGCCTTTCATATTCTGTGGCCAGAAAGGAAAAACTATGGAGGCTTTAGAGAGCTTCAGCAAACCCTCCTCCCTCACCAGTTCCCCTCTGCCTCAGGATGCTGCAACATGCCACAAAGGTGAAACATCTTGTGGCCCAAATTTGGCCCTCCCAGGAGTCTGCATTACAAAACACACACCAAATATTCTTAGCAAGGCAGCCTGTATTTAGTGTAGCCTGTATCAAGAGCTGATTTTGCTCCTAGTAATCTCCTTCTGCTTTAGTGGTTTGAGAGTTTGGAGGGGTAGAGGGGAGGGGAATGAAAGGGAAGCAGGGTTGGGGATGAAAAGCAAACAGAACTCATCAAAACCAACAAACAAAAATGTTCAGGCTTCCAGATCCTTAATCTTCTCAGGGCCTACTCCTCACCATGGCAAACAGTAAGCTTCCAGGCCTCCTCAGTCCTCAGTCTAGTTTTTAGTAAAGATAGGAGGCAGGCTGCTTTGCCTGGGATGATTTCAATACTGGGCAAATTAAACTAGCCTTGGAGAGATGTGGCTGTTGAAGGCAGAGGAAGCAGCAGAGGGAGGAAAGGGAACACTGAGGTGAGGGATGGCAGGTTTTCACTAGGCAGCATCTCTTAGGAACTCTCTTGGGAAGGCGGAGAGGGCCTCCATTGCCAACTTGGACTAACCTTCAAAGGTCCTGATAAAGGCCAACCCTTCCCACTCTCTTCCTTATTCTTCTTGGACAAGCCTCTTCAGTCTGAAGAATCCTTCAGTGGGAGGGGGTGGAGGGAAGCAGTCAGCTCTTTGACTGCTTCTTCTTTTGTCAAAAGCAGAAGGAGGAGATAGAAAGTAAAAGTCAGTGAGTATCTACTTTCACCTTGCCCAGGAGGTAGCTGGTCATCAGAGAGAGTGTAACTTCCCCAGAAACATGAGGCACACTCCTCAGGAAAAGTTCCTGGCAACTCAGCTAATCTGGCATCCAACTCTGCTTTGACAGGCCCGCCAAAGGCACCATTGTGACAGCCTTTGTTTCAGTATGTCCACAAAAGGACACTGACCCCCATGGACAGACAGCTAACTGCCAAGGTGAGCAGTCCTTGAAGTCATATCAGAGGCTATGTAACTCTCACTGGTGACTACTTTGGCAACTGTGTTTCCTAGGAAACTGAGGCCACAGCTGGGGATGAGGCTAGAGCAGATTTACTGACCCACATAATAGCCTGGGCCTTGCCTCAAAAATCTGACCTAAGGCTAGTCCCCAGGCAGCTCATACTGGCCCTACACCACAGCAGTGTACATAAATTCTTAGATCCTTTCCTAAATGCATGCTCTGACAAGGAAAAGGGAAGCAGTAAATTCGGGAGGAACAACACAGAGGAGGCCTCAGGAGTTTTACTCAGGTCCACAGCTAGTGAAGGTTACTTGCTCAATTTGTTCTTAGTAGGTTTGGTTTCCCCTATCACAAAAGGAACTGGATATTCCTTCCTCCTTAAAAGCATTATCATCTTTCCTCTGTATCTCCTCCTGTATCTGATACCATCTGCACACACTTCCCATTCCCTTAGTGAGCAGCTGAGTCCCAGAGTTTGGAAAAATGATCATCTCCCTTTTGGCCTCAATGTGAAAGACCTTAATAACTTAGAGTTATTAATTTCTGAGTCAGGATTGAATCTTGCTTTCATTCACTCACTCACCAAACATTTACTGAAAATTACTAGACTAAAGTCCATGAAGGCAGGTGCCACATTTGATATTGCTCACCATTGTGTCTCCAGTCCCTGCTTGGCACACAGTATGTATTTAGTGAAGATTTTTTTGAATGATGCCTACTATGTGTGTGATCTCAAAGTTTGTTGATCACTTGAAATAATAGCAACAGCATCTAAGGTTTTCCTTTATTGAATGATGACTATGTACCAAGGCCTGTGTTAAGTACTTACTAAGTACACTCTCATTTAAACCTTATGACAACACTGAAGGGTAGACACTATTATTCAATTCCATCCCATAGATTAAAATAATGAGGCTCAAGGATGTAAATTAACTTTTCCAAATTCACATGGTTAATAAATGGCAACACCTGGTACCAAACTCACGTCACTTGGACTCCAGAGCCTGCTTCCCTATACCTCTGGTATTAGGGAAGTGCTCTTGAGATTAAAGTCATTATTTGGCATCCCCAAATCCCAGTTAGCTTTTCACAAAGACAGTTCTATGGCCACATGCTTTATTCCCAACAATGGCAAATCAGTTTGTCAGAAGAAGCCCAAGTGAGAGAGTGTGGGTTGATAAATGTGCCTTTCCACTAATCAATATCCCTTACACAGGTACAAAGTTTTACAGTTCACTTATTTCTCCTATGGTCCTCAAAGCAATCAAAAGAGGGAGTTCTGTTACTATTACTCACTTTACAGATAAGGATACTGAGGTTCAAGAGGTGATACAAATTGCCCAAGGTCACACAGCCAAGTAGTAGAGCTGGGACTAAAATTCACCCTTTTCTGATTCTAAAACCTCAGAGCATAAGACACTTGGTCTCCTTGGTATATAAGGTATTGGAAATTTTGTTTTGTGTTATGTGTCAATTCCCACTAAAGGACTGCAGCCTTCGATTCAGACAAGAATGATCTAGAGCCCTGGTGCTATATCCAAAAGTGCCAACTTGGAGGAACTTGGCATCTCTCATGTACTGTCAAAAGTAGAAACATATCGCTTTGCAGAGAAACCTTTTGATGTCCTCTCCACAATGGTGCTGTCTGGAATTAACCTCTCCTCCCCATTCTGCCACCCCCAAACTACCGAGGGATATGTGCTCAGATTCACTGCAAGCTGGCAAGGGCTTGTGTGAGTTTGTTTATTTTCTCTGGCACCTAAATTAGGACCAGAAATGCATGTCACTCCTTCTATCCATCTGTCCTCTTTCCCTTCTGATGACTCTTAATAATTTTTAAAGTCCAATGAATAAAAACACAGGCCACAACCTTTAGAGATTACAACCCTGCTCTCTGGAGGCAGGAACTGATCATAAAGAGATCACTGTTTCATGGGGCAAAAGGCAACAGATATCTAGGGATTTGCACCAGCCTAAGTAGGCTTAACTTCTAAGTGGTAAAGTGGCTTGGGCAAGGATCTTCAGGAATTCTGTTAGGAACTCATGTGTAGCCTTCCTCCTCCTCCTCTCCAGTACGACTGTCACCCCACCCCCATTACTCCCATAAGAAGATACATTATTCTGCCTCTCCCACTGTCAAGGTAATTTTCTCTAAAAGAATATTTCTGGGGCTTCCTTCACTGAATAATTCACCTTTGCTGCCTGGGCATGACAAAACTTCTCATTAAAAGCCCTGGATGGGAGTGACCTGTCCGGCTCCAGCTCCCACAGCTAGCCAGAAACAGAGCCAAGCAGAAGGAGAGGTACAGTGACAAGGGTGGGAGCTTTCTCTAGAGGGCCTGCGACAGGGAGTCCCTGAGGATGACGGGACACATGCAGGCTCTTCACTGCAGGGTAACAACGGTGCTGGTCTGATGTGTTACCCTTCTCAGAATCTTTGGACAAACACAGAAGCCCGATTCCACCATGCTTCCCAGCCTTAGAACCTTACAGTGCTGAGGCACCAAAGAAAATCCAGTCATGGGATTGAAGAGAACTCAGCCTCTGTCTAGGCTGTTGGACTCTGCTTGGCTGGATAAAGTAGGTCAAGTTATCCCTATTGTACCTGGAGAGATGGGACCATGTGGGGAAGAGATCCAGAGTAGAGGAGAGGACACCTCATTTCTGGTTCCAACTCTGGCACTATCTGGCTGTGTGACTCTGGGCACATGGCTTGGCTTCTCTGGCTGAATCTTCACTTGTACAAAGGAGGAAACATATACAGTTCAGTGATACAGGACGTGGGCTCTGGAGCCAGGCTGCCCGGGTTCACACTCCAACTCTGCCTCTTTTGAGGTGCATGACTATGAAAACCTAGTTTAGCCCGACAAAGCCTCAGTCTCCTCATCTGTAAAACAGGGACAACAATAGTGCCTGCCTTAAAAAATTGCTGCGAACATATGTACAGCAGTCAGCACACAGCCTTAAAAAAACACTCAGTAAGTGGTAGCTCTGTGTCTCTCATCAGAGACCCTTCTTCTCCCGGGTTTGCTCTGTTGAATGGTGACCTTTCAGATCTTTCATTTGTCCCTGTGTTCAAGTCACTGGGACTGGCTTTTCATTCTGGACAGGGCATGATATTCGGGTGATGAGATGTGGTTTGCAGATTACCTGAGCCACCCCTTCAAAATATATACAGATTGACACAAATTGCATGTGATTTCATGCAAACTATGTGTGACCCTCTTCATTTCCTAGGTGCCCTTGGAAATACTGCTGTGGGCATCAATGCTCCCGGGCTTCACAGCCACTGCCCATGACTCTGCATATGGCAGGGTAAGGGTTGTGGGGGAAGAAAAACAATTTTCCCTGCACCCTTCTAAGTTCTTGGCCGATACCACACTCCCCACCCATATTAAAAGACAGATTCACAAGAGAAAAATAAACAGACATGCAGTAACATGCATCCATGGGACAGACCCAGGAATGCTGAGTAACTCCCCAAAATGCCCCAAGCCAGCACCTCAAATACCATCTTCAGCTAAAGACAAAGGAAGGATTTGGGGGTGGAGTGGATTCAGTTTTGGGAGGTTACCAAGCAAAGCACAGTAAGCAAGGGTAAGGTTGCTATGCAGATTGAGGTTGTTGCCTTCCCCATTGATAAGAGTTTCTAGAGATTTAGTCATCCTTCTCTTCCTGGTACAGAGAGAGAGACACCCCTACAAATGGAGATTTCCCTTGTAAATGTCAATGTCTCTTGCCAAAGGGTAACTTCTACTTGGTTTTCAGTGCCTTTCCTGTCTGCTGTTTCTTAAAATTAATCAGCCTAAAATGATCCTTATGCCGAAGGGACATGTTTTGGGGTGGCAAATTCTGCTTCCTTTCAGTGCCCACCCTCCGGGAGCCAGGGGGCTGCGCAGGCCAGGGCTAGGACAAGAGGGCATCAGGTCATCTGGCCTCCAGGTATCCAGCCAAGCAGCCGGAAATGTAGCAATTCCCCTGGCCTGTTGCCTCAGTCTTGGCTGCCTTGGCTTCTCTGTTTGCTTTACATTTGGAGAGAGACCTAGGATTCTGCCAAGAGGCTGGAGCTTAGGAGGAAGGGGGACCAGGCCCTGTTTTGCCACCTTTCAACCTCACTAATGGTATCGCAAACAGCCTTGCCAACAGAGCAGCTAGGGCTGGCCCCACAGAGGATTTCTACTCAGCATTGACAGGGTGGGGCTGTCACCACTGCCTCCTCATCCATGCCTTCATTTATTCATGCATGCATTCATTCCAAAATATGTAGCTGCCATTTATCCTGTGACTGGCCCTGCACTTGGTGCTGTGGGCACTCAGCAATAACTAAAATAAGCACGGGCCTGGCCTTCATGGAGCTTACAGTCTAGTGAGGAGGGCAGGGAACATTTCTGAAGATCCACACACACGGATGTGAGTCCGCAACTTGCAGTAAACAGAAGAAAATCTTTAGGATGTTGGGCATGCCTACACAATCAAGTATTAGGCCAGGTAAGGACTCTTGAGGAGGTGGTGTGTAGGCCTGACCCTGAGACAGAGAAACCACCAGCCAGGCAAACCGTGCAGGGAAGATGTGTGCAGGAGGACTGTGGTGTCTCTCTGCCCCCGGCTCAGGGCATTTCCAAGCCCTTTGCCTTGGAGGATTCAGGCTCTTGGAGAATCAGGCCTGTTGGCTTTCACTTGTCAAACAGACTCTGACTGCTGCCATTGAGTCTTTTCAACACCAAATCTCAGGCCGTATGTATCATACCCGGCTAGAAAATTCAGTAAAATATAGATGCCTGGGCTGTACTGCTCCTCAGAAATCTGGATTTAGCAGGTTGGGTGGAGACTGAGAATTTGCATTTTAAGTAAGGTCTCCAAGTGGTTTTGATGTTACTGTAACCAGAAAGGCCTCTTTAAATAATATGGATGTATAAAATGGGGAAGTTGGTTTGGTGGCAAAAGTTTAGCCATGATATTATTGCCCATGTTTATGATCCTGGTTTTAATAGCGACTTTCTCTCAAGAGCCTTCTGTGGTTCCTACATGGGATTGTTTAATGTCAGACTCTGAACAGTGTGGGTTCCCTTCATCTTGGACTTTCTGAATGGGTCTATTCTTAGGGTTACCAATTGTCCCAGTTCATTTGGGATTCTCCTCATTATATAAGTGAAAGTTCCATGTCCCAGGAAACCCCTCAGTATTGGCAAGACAGAATTAGTCACCATAGTTTCTTAGAGAAGTTCCCACATAGATTTACCTTGAAATGGGAAGAGTCACTGTAAGTGCCTTGATAACTTTCTGGCCAAAGAGCTCCCTACCTCCTAAACTTGCCTTCTCATCCATTTGGAAAGAGCTGCTCAGAGTGCTTCTCCCTGGAGCTTTCCAGAATGTGCCCCCTCTCCTTTTTCTTTCTGAACAGTTATCACATCAAAAAGGAACCATGACAACATGCCAGCAGGTCGCACAGCATAAGCATGGTGCTAGAAATGGAAACACCATGGCTTCACTGAGGGCTAAGCCCTGGACTTAGAAACCAGAGCTGAAAGGAAGTATTAGCTGCCAGATTCACAGGATAATAGAAAAGAAGACATATAGCATCACCATGGAAACTAGCCTCCAAAGACCCTCAGCACCTGCTCCTTTCTACACAAGATTTCCCCAAACAGGAATATTTCTTACTTCTTTGTTTTTCTTTTCAATAAAGATGTTAATTTTATTTCCCCTCATTTGTGCTTAATGTTCCAGTAGCAATTTAGCCTCTCCTTGTTCTCCACCCCCTCTCTGTTTCTCCCCAAACCTTTTCTTCTTCTGTCTCCCTATCCCCTTTCCCTTCTATCTCCTCTTTTGATTCTGCCTGTTCCCACAACTTCTTGTCCCCCTCTTTGTGAGCAATATTTCTAACATCTCTTCTCCCAGAGGTAAACATCCTCATTCAGGATGTTTTATCAGTTCCAGTTCTAACATTCTAGTAAGCTTTGGTCTTTGCTTTCTGGGTAAGCATTATATGGCACTCCCTCCAAAGCCTACATTATCCTGCAGCTGGGAGGATACAGTGCAGTAAAACCACTTCAGCCCAAAGAACAGATGAAGGGAAAGAAGGGTGCCAGGGTCGAGAATAATCAAAGTTTATCATGTGCTGACTGTGCCAGGCCCTATCATCACATTTAATCTTCATGACAACCCGATGGTAGAGGTCTTATTTGTTATCTCACTTTAGCAAATGGATAAACTGAGGCTTAGACTGGTCAAGTCTCTTGTAAAAGGTCACACAACTAGTAAATGGTAGAGCAAGTGGTAGTAAGGATTTAAACCCAGGTAGTCTAGCACCAAAGTCTGCTTCTTTCATGACAACTTTCAGAAGAGGTTTAGGGAGGAAGGTCCCATCCTGACTCACTGAATGGAAAAGGGGTCCAGGTAAATCCTTTAATTAGCATTTTTAGAAGGAGTCTGGTAAAAAAAAAAAAAGTCTTAGACAGCAAACACATGTCTTCCAGCTTAGATACATGGGAGCAGGGGCGCCTGGGTGGCTTAGTCGGTTAAGCGTCCGACTTTCGCTTAGGTCATGATCTCGCGGTTCGTGGGTCTGAGCCCCGCGTCAGGCTCTGTGCTGACTGCCAGCTCGGAGCCTGGAGCCTGTTTCAGTCTCTGACTCCCTCTCTCTCTGACCCTCCCCTGCTCACGCTGTCTCTCTCT
>NW_024082875.1:0-44206 GCF_003009895.1 Hyaena hyaena
TTTGTAAAAAAAAAAAAAAGAAAAAGAAAAAAAGAAAAAAAAAAAAAGAAAATAAAGACAGTAACAAGGGATGACGAAGGACATTATATAATAATTACAGGGTCTATCCATCAAGGAGAGATAACAGTTAAAAATGTCTACACAGAAAATTCGGAAGCACCCAAATTTATAAAACAATCACAAACATAAGCAATTTTATTGATAAGAATGTGCTAATTGCAGGGGACTTGAATACTCCATTTACAGCAATGGATAGGTAAACTAGACAAAAAGTCACTAAAGAAACAATGGCCCTGAATGAAACATTAGACCAGATGGACTTGACATACATATTTAGAACTCAACATCCCAAAGCTGTGGAATTCACTTTCTTCTTGAGTGCACATGCTACATTCTCCAAGATAGATCATATACTGGGTCACAATGCAGCCTTCAATAAGTATAAAATAATTGTAACCATACCATGCACACTTTCAGATCACAATGATATGAAATTTGAAATCAATCACAGGAAAAAGTCTGGAAAACCTCCAAAAGCATGGATATTAAAGAACACCCGGGGTGTCTGGGTGGCTCAGTTGGTTAAGCGTCTGACTTCAGCTCAGGTAATGATCTCACGGTTCATGGGTTTGAGCCCCGCATTGGGCTCTGTGCTGATAGCTAGCTCAGAGCCTAGAGCTTGTTTCAGATTCTGTATCTCCCTCTCTCTCTGACTCTCTCTTGCTCACCTTGCTCACCTTCTCTCTGTCTCAGATATAAATAAAACATTAAAAATTTAAAAAAATAAAGAACACCCTACTAAAGAACAAATGGTCCAATCAGGCAATTATAGAGGAAATTTTAAAATGTATGGAAACAAAGGTAAATGAAATAAAACAATTCTCTTTGGGATGAGGCAAAGGCAGTCCTAAGAGGAAAATACATTGCAATCCAGGCCTATTTCAAGAAACTAGAAACAGCGCAAATACAAAATCTAACAGCGCACCTTAAGGAACTAGAAGCAGAACAGCAAACACATGCCAATCCCAGCAGAAGAAGAGAAATAATAAAGATCAGAGCAGAAATAAACAATATAGAATCAAAACAAAAACAAAAACAATTGAACAGACCAATGAAACCAAGAGTTGGTTTTTTTCTTAAATAAACAAAATTGATAAACCTCTAGCCAGGCTTCTCAAAAAGAAAAGAGAGAGCACCCAAATAGGAAAAATCACGAATGAAAATAGATTTATTACAATCAATCCCTCAGAAATACAAGCAATTATCAGGAAATACTATGAAAAATTATATGCCAACAAATTGGACAACACAGAAGAAATGGACAAATTCCTAAACACATGCACAACCAAAATTCAAATGGGAAGAAATAGAAAATCTGAACAGATCCATAACTAGTAAAAAAAATTGAATCAGTTATCAAAAATCTCCCAACAAATAGGAGCCCTGGACCAGATAGCTTCCCTGGGGAATTCTACCAGACATTTAAAACAGAGTTAACACCCATTCTTATCAAGCTGTTCCAAAACATACAAACGGAAGGAAAACTTCTGGACTCATTCTACGAAGGCAGCATCACTTTATTTCCAAACCAGATAGATACCCAGAAAAAGAGAGAGAAAGAGAAAGAGAGAGAGAGAGAAATACAGGCCAATATCCCTGATGAATATGGATGCAAAAATCCTGAACAAGATACTAGGAAATCGAATTCAACAGCATATACAAATAATTTTTCACCATGATCAACTGGGAATCATTCCTGGTTTGCAGGGCTGGTTCAATATTCACCAATCAATCAGTGTGATACATCACATTAACAAAAGAAAAGATAAAAACCATATGATCCTGTTGACAGATGCAGAAAAAGCATGTAACAAAATACAGCATCCCTTCTTAATAAAGACCTTCGAGAAAGTCGGGATAGAAGGAACATAGTTAAACATCATAAAAGCCAACTATGAGAAGTCCACAGCTAATATCATCCTCAGTGGGGGGGAAACTGAGAGCTTTCCCCCTGAGATCAGGAACACGACAGGGATGTCGATTCTCACCACTGTTGTTTAACACAGTGCTGTAAGTCCTAGCATCAGCCTTCAGACGACAAAAGGAAATCAAAGTCATCAGAATTGGCAAAGAAGTAGTCAAACTTTCACTTTTCCCAGATAATATGATTCTTTACATGGAAAACCCGACAGACTCCACCAGAAACCTACTAGAACTGATCCATGAATTCAGCAAAGTCTCAGGGTACAAAATCAACGTACAGAAATCGGTTGCATTTTTATACACCAATAATGAAGCAACAGAAAGAGAAATCAAGAAACTGATCCCATTCACAGTTACCACAAAATACCTACAAATAAACTTAACCAAATATATAAAAGATTTGTATGATGAGAACTATAGAAAACTTATGAAGGAAATGGAAGAAGTCACAAAGAAATGGAAAAACATTCCATGCTCATGAATCGGAAGAATAAATATTGTTAAAATGTCAATATTATCCAAAGCAATCTACATATTCAATGCAATCCCAATCAAAATCGGACCAGCATTCTTTTCAAAGGTAGAACAAACAATCCTCCAGTTCGTATGAAACCACAAAAGACCCCGAATAGCCAAAGTCACATTGAAGAAAGAAACCAAAAGAAGAGGCATCACCATCCCAGGCTTTAGCCTCTACTACAAAACTGTAATCATCAAGACAGTATGGTATTGGCACAAAAACAGACAATTAATCTTTGACAAAGCAGGAAAGAGTATCTAATGGAAAAAAGACAGCCTCTTTAACAAATGGTGCTGGGAAAACTGGACAGCGACATGCAGAAGAATGAAACCTGACCACTTTCTTAACACCATACACAAAAATAAACTCAAAATGGGTGAAGGACCTGAATGTGAGATGGGAAACCATCAAAACCTTAGAAGAGAAAGCAGGAAACAACTTCCTTGACCTTGAGCTCAACCGCAGCAATATCTTACTTGACACATCCCCAAAGGCAAGGGAACCAAGAGCAAAAATGAACTATTGGGACTTCACCAAGATAAAAAGTTTTTGCACAGCAAAGAAAACAATCAATAAAACTAATAGACACTCAATGGAATGGGAAAAGATAGTTGCAAATGACATATCGGGTAAAGGGCTAATATCCATAGTCTATAAGGAACTCACCAAACTCCACACCCGAAAAATAAGTAATCCAGTGAAGCAATGGGCAGAAGATATGAACAGACATTTCTCCAAAGAGGACATCCAGATGGCCAATAGACACATGAAACAATGCTCAATGTCCCTCATCATCCAGGAAATGCAGAGTAAAACCACACTGAGATACCACCTCACGCCGGTCAGAGTGGCTAAAATGAATAAATCAGGGGACTATAGATGCTGGTGAGGATGTGGAGAAACAGACACCCTCCTACACTGTTGATGGGAATGTAAACTGGTGCAGCACCTCTAGAAAACGGTGTGGAGGTTCCTCAAAAAATTAACAATAGAACTCCCCTATGACCCAGCAATAGCACTGCTAGGAATTTACCCAAGGGATACAGGAGTGCTGATGCATAGGGGCACATGTACCCCAATGTTCATAGCAGCACTTTCAACAATAGTCAAGTCATGGAAAGAGCCTAAATGTCCATCAACTGAGGAATGGATCAGAAAGATGTGGTTTATCTATGCAATGGAGTACTACATGGTCATGAGAAAGAATGAAATCTAGTCATTTGTAGCTACGTGGATGGAATTCGAGGATGTTATGCTGAGCAAAATAAGTCAGGCAGAGAAAGACAGATAACACATGTTTTCACTCATATGTGGAACATAGGACCATGGGGAAGGGGAAAAAATATTTAAGGGGAGGGCAGCAAACCATGAGAGACTCTTAAATACTGAGAAAAAAACTGAGTGTTTATTGGGGTGGGAGAGTGGAACAGGGGTAATGGTAATGAAAAAGGGCACTTGTGGGGATGAGCACTGAGTGTTATATGGAAACCAACTTGACCATAAACTATAAAAGGAAAAAAATATTGCTTGACAGAAATGGTCATGTACTGGTGTTTCTTAGCTATCCCAGGGTCACACAGAGGCAATCATATCCAGATAGCATGGTCAATCCAGGCAAATGAGACAGCAGATGCAGATACTTCCAGTGGCCGGTTTAGGAGGCTGCTTGCAAAGCCCCATAACAGAGGCACAAGGCTGTGCTCTAGGAAAGGAACAGGGGGAGGGAAGGCTAGAGGCTAAACAGCTTTCATTTCACTTTTCAGGCTACAGGCACCGAACCACTTCCTTGAGCGCTCACTTCTTGGAGTAATGTAAAGGAGGACACATCAGGTAAATATTTCAGAAATATTGTGCCTTTCTTTTTTTTTTTTTTTAAATGTTTTATTTATTTCTAGGAGAGAGAGAGAGACAGCGTGAGCAGGGGAGGGCCAGAGAGAGAGGGTGTCACAGACTGAAACAGGCTCCAGGCTCCGAGCTGGCAGTCAGCACAGAGCCCGACGCGGGGCTCGAACCCACGAACCGCGAGATCATGACCTAAGCGAAAGTCGGACGCTTAACCGACTAAGCCACCCAGGCGCCCCAATATTGTGCCTTTCTAAGAGTTCCCTGAACAAAAATATTGTCACAAGTCAGTTGTAAAATTTTGAAACTCAGGAAGTTAGAATTGCCCTCAATTCAGCGTAGACAAGTCCTTGGAAAGGAGGCAGGAGTCCCTTGAAGGACAGGAGCACAAACAGATGTAGTGGATATTGGATGTGATGGCCAAAGGCTAGCCAGGTGCTGCAGGGCCTGAGACTTGGACAATTTACGGGCCAATCTACAAAAAAAAATCACAACATTACCAATATCAAACTAAGTGAAAAAAATATACTAATTTAGAGGATAAAATAAATTATGGCATATTAAAAATTCTAAAATGTTCAAAAGCACCACCAACATTACAACATCCAAAAAAATAACATATGCTGTAGCATAATCAGGTCACCAAAAACTAGCCTAGAGTCAACCAAATCACAATTATTGACCTGTTGCAACAAGGGAATAAAGGCACAACAGAGGAACCTGAAACACCTCACCAAACACAGAAGAGAGTTATTACAGGATTTGGGGAAGAGGCAAGCAGTGTTTTGAGGGACGCGGAGCAAAGCACGGCTGTGTGTAAAGGCATCAATGTCAGGTCTGTAGTGCAAAGTACACCCAAGTCTTATCTTCTAAAAAAAAAACATAAAGTGCAGCCAGCTGGGGGATGTTTTGTCCAGAACATTTTCTCAAATGTTGTGTGCCTCTGTGTGCAGGATGTTTCTCTGTGGAAGTGACCAAGTCTTCCAGCTAAATGGGAGGTTTTCTTACTGATAGACCGAAGTTTCTGATGATCCATGAATCTAGACAACAGTGTCTTTGACTCAGAGAGAAGCGGTCAACAAAGAAGACATTGTTTTGATTTTAAGTTGCAAGATGGGAGAATTATTACTTCCTGTTATTCTTGCAACTGACTTTTCCCTTTACCCATTTACTCATCCCGTGAATGAAAGGGAAGATTTTTTTCCTTTACCCACGTTATTTTTACCTTCTCACAAATTATTTTTATTAAATAACTTCTAGACACAGCTCTTTAATAACTCTCTCTCTCTTCTGTTTCCATCCTCAGCTAATGAGTGACTGTTAGATTGTCTCATATGGAATTGATTTTGTAACATCATTTACTATAAAAATAATGGAAAGATAAACCAGTGTTTCTGCTAACACAATTGGTCACTTTATGTTTTTTTTAAATTTTAATGTTTTATTTATTTCTGAGAGAGAAAGGGAGACAGCATGAGCAGGGGAGGGTCAGAGAGAGAGGGAGATACAGAATCCGAAACAGGCTCCAGGCTCTGAGGTAGCTGTCAGCGCACATCCCGATGTGGGGCTCGAACCCACCAACCATGAGATCATGACCTGAGCCAAAGTCGGACGCTTAACCGACTGAGCCACCCAGGCGCTCCATAATTAATCGCCTTAAAATGTGATGCCATATATTTTCTTTTAGCTTCAAAACTCATAATGGGTAATATTAAAATTGTTAAAATTATTGTCATATTTGAGAAAGCTTCTTTAAGTTTTTTCCTACATAGCTCTACGATTTAGTATTTTCTAATTTTTTTTTCTTAAGATTGGTAAACTTTAAAGACACTTCATATTGACAATGTTCACTAAACACAGCATTTTATTTATTTTATCTTATTTTAATTTTTTAATGTTTATTAATTTTTGAGAAACAGACAGAGAGGGGACGGGAGAGGGGCAGAGAAAGAGGGAGACACAGAATCTGAAGCAGGCTCCAGGCTCTGAGCTGTCAGCACAAAGCCCGATGTGGGATTTGAACCACTGAGAACATGACTTGAGCAGAAGTCGGATGCCCAACCAAATGAGTCATCCAGGTGCCCCTAAAGGCAGCATTTTAAAACTGTGTAGTCAGAGATGCCTGTCTGAGTAGCTGACTCTTGATTTCGGCTCTGATTATGATCTCACACACAGGGCTCATGCTGACAGTGCAGAGCTTGCTTGGAATTCTTTCTCTTTTGCTCTCTCTTTGCCCATCTCTCTCCATCTCTCTCGCTATCTCTCTCTCTCTCTCAAGATAAATAAAATTTAAAAAATAAATAAAATAAAATTGTGTGATCAAATAACATTGATTAGCTTATTAATTCTGCATGAGGATTTTGTACTGAAACAAGTATTTCTCCAGGAGTCTTTCTGCCCAGGTTGTGACGTTACACCTATCATGTCTGTAACTGCAGGAATTCACCAGAATAAGGAGATATGAGAGAACAGATCTTGTATATAGGATCTATACCACTTTGCCCATATATGCCATTGCTGTGGGCAGTTACACTCTTACAGGTCAGTGGTCTACAAGTGTTGAAGGCTGAGAAATTCCATTTCATTCAATTCCCATCAAAAATCAATACCAAGGCAAAGTGCCTGAATTACTGCATATCCTTTATTAGTGAGTAGATTTCCAATAGGAGAAAACTTCCCAGTTTGACAAGGTAACAAAAAGGAACAAATTTTCCACTCATAATTTTGCATGTCTTATGAAGGAAAGAATTTCCCACAGACCAGCTTCTGATTTCATGAATTTCAACCTGTTTTCTTTCTTAGTCACCACATACAGGTATCCCCCACTTTTCAAAAGTTCCGCTTTCTCCACTTTACTTCTATGAAAGATCTACATTAGTGCTTATTTTCACTAAATGGGAAAAGATCAAAATAAGATTTTTGCCTTTAGGAAAAAAGACTAAAAGCAGAAATAGCATTCAGTGCTCAGTGTTTGGCTGTGAACCCTCATAGAAGCAGCAAACACTCCAAGCAATAAGAGTGTCACCACCCAGTTCCTTCTCCATAAACTACACTCAGCATCTCAGCATGAAACCAGCACTGTGTCTATGAGCATTAATTCTTTATCTTGATTCATTTTTGTGCATCTGTTCTAAAGAATCAGAAAAGCTTAAAAGTTTATTTTTAGGGTCTGGGAGTGCTCAAAACTTTTTCCCATATAAATTAATAGTAATTGAATTTTGCTTTATGTCATTTCAGTTTACAAAAGGTTTCACAGAAATGCCCTACTTTCTTATACAGGAAAACCTGTACTTCCAGGGTGAATTTAGGATTAGATAGGACACTTCTTGATCAAGATCCTTCTTCAGACCCTACTCTTTAAGTCCAAAATTAGGTGGATGGTAGAGATGTGTCTGGAGGACATCTAAACACTTGGGACAGCTAAAGATACATACCTACACACAGGAGTGACTGAGAAACAGACACACATTTGAAAGAATAGTGGGAATGGGAGAAGACTAGCATTTATCTTGTTCCTGGAAAAAAATCTGAGTGGCTAGCTCAGCTTACATAGTAGGGGATGGAGCACTGACTTCCTCCCCAACTCACCCAAGGGGCAACCCCAATAGGATGTCGGTTCAGACACTAGACAGCCTAAAAAAGTAAACGAAAAATCTGCAAATGTCATGTACAGAAACGTAAATTAAAATAGGATTGACTAAAAATCTAAACAATTGATTGCTTTGGTAGCATATATTAGCAAAAAGTTAATAAGCTATCTAAAAAACGTTGTTTTTGAATGTTGTAGTTGATTTTTGTCAGTGTATTTCTGAAAGACAAACAGAATATCTAGGCTTTTTAAAAAAATAGTTTATTGTCAAGTTGGTTTCCGTATAACACCCAGTGCTCATCCCCACAAGTGCCCTCCTCTATGCCCATCACCTACCTTCCCCTCCCCCCCATACTCATCAGTCCTCAGTTTGTTCTCAGCATTCAAGAGTCTCTCAAGGTTTGCCTCCCCCCCTCCCCCCCCATTCCCCCCTTAATCTCTCCCATGGTTCTCCATTAAATTCCTCCTAATCCTCCTATACATGCAAATATATGGTATCTGTCCTTCTCTGCCTGACTTATTCGCTCAGCATAACCCCTCAAGTTCCATCTATGTTGTTACACATGGCCAGATTTCATTCTTTCTCATTGCCATGTAGTATTCCATTGTATAGATAAACCACGTCTTCTTGATCCATTCGTCATTGATAGACACTTAGGCTCTTTCCATGTTTTGGCTATTGCTGAGAGTACTGCTATAAACATTGGGGTACATGTGCCCTTATGCATCACACTCCTCTAACCTTTGTGTAACTTCCTAGCGGTGCTATTGCTAGGTCATAGGGGAGTTCTATTGTTAATGTTTTGAGGAACCTCCACACTGTTTTCCAGAGGGGCTGCACCAGTTTACATTCCCATCAACAGTGTAGGAGGGTGTCTGTTTCTCCACATCCTCGCCAGCATCTATAGTCCCCTGATTTGTTAATTTTAGCCACTCTGACCGGTGTGAGGTGGTATCTCAGTGTGGTTTTGATTTGCATTTCCCTGATGAGGAGGGATGCTGAGATAAGGAACACGACAGGGATGTCCACTCTCACCACTGTTGTGTAACATAGCTCTGGAAGTCCTAGCAATAGCCATCAGACAACAAAAGGAAATTAAAGGCATCAGAATTGTCAAAGAAGAAGTCAAACTTTCACTTTTCGCAGAAGACATGATACTCTACATAGAAAACCCGACAGACTCCACCAGAAGCCTACTAGAACTGATCCAAGAATTCAGCAAAGTCGCAGGGTACAAAATCAATGTACAGAAATCGGTTGCATTTTTATACACCAACAATGAAGCAACAGAAAGAGAAATCAAGAAACTGGTCCCATTCACAATTGCACATAAAAAAAAAAAATACCTAGGAGTAAACCTAACCAAAGATATAAGAGATCTGTGTGATGAAAACTATAGAAAACTTATGAAGGAAATTGAAGAAGACACAAACAAATAGAAAAATATTCCATGCTCATGAATCGGAAGTATAAATATTGTTAAAATGTCTATATTATCCAAAGCAATCTACACATTCAATGCAATCCCAATCAAAATTGCACCAGCATTCTTCTCAAAACTAGAACAAACTATCCTAAAAGTTTTATGCAACCGCAAAAGACCCTGAATAGCCAAAGTAATATTGAAGAAGAAAACCAAAGTGGGAGGCATCACCATTCCAGACTTTAGCCTCTACTACAAAGCTGTAATCATCAACAAAGTATGGTATTGACACAAAAACAGACACACAGACCAATGGAATACAATAGAGAACACAGAATTGGACCCAGGAATTTACGGCCAACTAATCTTTGACAAAGCAGAAAAGAGTATCCAATGGAGCGTCTTTAACAGATGGTGCTGGGAGAACTGGACAACACCATGCAGAAAAATGAAACTAGATCACTTTTTTACTCCATACACAAAAATACACTCAAAATTTGGTGAAGGGCCTGAATGTCATCAATCTCTAGAGGAGAAAGCAGGAAACAACCTCCTTGACCTTGACCTCAACCGCAGCGATTTCTTACTCGACACATCCCCAAAGGCAAGGGAACCAAGAGCAAAAATGAACTATTGGGACCTCATCAAGATAAAAATCTTCTGCACAGCAAAGAAAACAATCAATATAACTGATAGGCAACCAACTGAATGGGAAAAGATAGTTGCAAATGACATATCTGATAAAGGGCTAATATCCAAAATCTATAAGGAACTTGTCAAATGCCACACCTGAAAAACAAATAATCCAGTGAAGAAATGGGCAGAAGACATGAACAGATACTTCTCCAAAGAGGACATCCAGATGGCCAACAGACACATGAAACGATGCTCAGCATCACTCATCATCAGGGAAATGCAGATCAAAACCACATTGAGATACCACCTCACGCCGGTCAGAGTGGCTAAAGTGAACAAATCAGGAGATTATAGGTGCTGTTGAGGATGTGGAGAAACGGGCACCCTCCTACACTGTTGGTGGGGATGTAAACTGGTGCAGCCCCTCTGGAAAACAGTGTGGAGGTTCCTCAAAAAATTAACAACAGAAATCCCCTATGACCTAGCAATAGCACTGTTAGGAATTTACCCAAGGGATACAGGAGTGCTGATACATAGGAGCACATGTACCCCAATGTTCATTGCAGCACTCTCAACAATAGCCAAGTCATGGAAAGAGCCTAAGTGTCCATCAACTGATGAATGGATCAAGAAGATGTGGTTTATCTATACTATGGAATACTACATGGCAATGAGAAAGAATGAAATCTGGCCATGTGTAGCAACGTCGATTGAACTTGATGGTGTTATGCTGAGCGAAATAAGTCAGGTAGAGATAGACAGATACATTATGTTTTCACTTGTCGATGGATTAGGATAAATTTCATGGAGGACCATAGAGGAGGAAAAGGGAAAAGTAGTTGGGGAGAGGGAGGGAGGTAAATCATGAGAGACTCTTGAATACTGAGAACATACTGAGGGCTGATGGGGGTGAAGGAGAGAGGAAGGGGGGTGATCAGCACAGAGGAGGGCAATTATTGGGATGAGCACTGGTTGTTATATGGAAACCAACTTGACAATCTATGAAAAAAAAAAGAAAGAAATACATGTATTTTGTACTGTGTGGTGCTGAGCAGAATTAGCAGCTCTGTTCTCACTGAATGAGTATGAGTGATGTACTGACTTCCTCTACCTCTCCATTTTGATATCTCCAAAACATGAGTAATACCTTAGGATTGTCTGAAAATGAAATAAGGAAGCACATTTAAAAAGATCCGGTGTAATGTTCTATAAACAGGAGGTTACCATCAAAGCATTCACTTCCCTACCTCCTCAGATCCAGCCTCCTGCCCTTTATTCTCCCCTTTGCCCTGCACCATCACCCTCTTTCCACATATTCTCATAGCGTCAGAGTCAAGGGAATTAAATATCCTAAACATGTTAGTGGTGAATTTAGGAAGAAACTCACATAGTCACAGGATGACTTTTCTGCCGCATATTCCTTGACCACACTTTTCCATTACAGCCCTTGGACTCTCACCCACCAAGGGAATTTGGATCGGTACAGTCATGGAGCCAGAATGAGACTTCTGACTGGTAACTAATGGGTAGTATTTGGTGAGTACTCAGCTGGCCAACGAAGATAAGCAACATTCTGAGACAATGTTTGTCTTAAGGCCAGAATTTCAAAGACTGGTCCTGACTCCCCACCCTCCCTCCAGCCCCAAACAAAAGTCCCTGAGTAGCTTGCACTTGGGAGCCAGACTTGCTATGATTTTCACAAGATTTGCATCTCATATTCACTGAGTGTCGTTTCTTGGTAAAAATAAAAATATATGGTAGGATGTCAGTGTATGCATTGTAATAGGTTAGGATTGACTTGTTCCGGAACTTCAGTCAAGCTCTATGTGGCATTTGGATCCAACCAGTGACCTGTAGCCACAGCTTCATCCCTGTTCCATGGACACTGAGTTCACCTGCCTCTGTTAGTCAATTTCCATTACAACTGGAAGGCTTGGTGACATCCTGAAGAAAACCTCAGTGTTCTTCTGGCACAAGCTTAAAAGAAACTTTGCAGCCAGAAGTCCCTGTCATCTTTGATTGTAGACACCTTGGTGTGATTTTCACACCCAGAGAGGATTTTTTTATTTTTATTTATTTATATTTAAATAGTTTATTGTCAAGTTGGTTTCCATATGAAACCCAGTGCTCATCCAGGCAGGATTAACTCCCTGACTCATGTGCTTTGATGTTTAACCCATGGCCCTTGGTGCTCATTGCTTTGTTCTAGAATCAACTGTGGACAATGAACTCTATAATGCCTGACCCCCACCATAGAATAGTGACTAGAAACACTGGGGTGATATCTGGCTTTGAATGGCAGTCAGAGGATTCTGCTCTGTGACCAGGGAGAGAACCTCTGGCTGGACCACAAGCCAGCCTCTCAGAGACACAGTTCTCATGCATGTCAGCTTCATGCAGGCTGGGTGCTGCTCCCCTGTCCTGACCCCAAGGCTATAGGGGAAGGAACCACAGAATGGGTTTGGGGGCAATTCTGCCTACTCATGCAGAACAAAGAGGTCAATGATTGGGAGAGGATACAATGGGAGTGAGAAGGGAGGGAGGGAGAGAAGGCGGAAAAGCCTAAGATCTATCTCTAGGATCAGGTCCTCCTTCACCAAGGGCTGCATGAGCAGTGACCTTCAGCTGTGACTCAAGAGCAGGAGGCAAGAGATGGGAACATATAAAGCTGAGCCTGGGTGGTATGTGGGTGCCTTGGACTCTCCCAGATGCTCAGCCATTAGATCCCCTCCTTTGGGGAACCTCTGGGAATTGTCCTGAATCCTTTTCATAGCCAGGCTGGCCAGACATAAGCAACCACAAGTCACTCTTAACTAGACACTTTTCAAATCAATTACTCTGGTATAATTCAGCCACAGCACTGGCTTCTAACTGCTGACTTCAAACTACTATCCTGACCCATTTCAAACCACCAGTTTACATATTTAATGCTCATAGTCTATGACAATGGTTGCATCAAAAAGCTTCCATTATGAGTTACACTTGCCAGGAGACAATCATGTCTCAGAAAAAGGTTTCCTAACAAAACCTACACAAAAAATGTAACATATGCTCAGAGGAAGAGAACACACTCCTTTCAATTTTACTTCTTTTTTCTACATCCCTGTGGATTCTCCCTTCCCTGTATTACTGAAATGAATTTTCATTCTATAAAACATGAGATATAATGAGAAGATATATTGACACCATTTTCTCAACAACAAGAAAACAAATTTAAGAGCACTAATCCAATTCATGCATTAATTGAGACAATACTAACCTGTCCCAGTTATGTTCCAGGCAATCGGTACTACTAGTGCAATCCAGCCAAACAGAACTTTCAATTGATAAAAAACCAACCAACCAAACAAACAAACAAACAAACAACCAGCCAACCAGCCAACCAGAGAAGGAGGATGAGAGGTAAAGAAGATAAGGTAGGGATCCCAATTTTATTTTATTTTTTAATAGTTTATTTTCAAGTTGGTCTCCATATAATACCCAGTGCTCATCCCAACAAGTGCCCTCCTCTGTGCTGATCACCCCCCTTCCTCTCTCCTTCACCCCCATCAGCCCTCAGTATGTTCTCAGTATTCAAGAGTCTCTCATCGTTTGCCTCTCTACCTCTCCCCAACTATTTTTCCCCTTCTTCTCCCATATCATCCTCCTAATCCACATATATGTGCAAACATATGGTATCTGTTCTTCTCTATCTGACTTATTTCACTCAGCATAACACCCTCAAGTTCCATTCATGTTGCTACACATGGCCAGATTTCATTCTTTCTCATTGCCATGTAGTATTCCATCGTATAGATAAACCACATCTTCTTGATCCATTCATCCGTTGATGGACACTTAGGCTCTTTCCATGATTTGTCTACTGTTGAGATTGCTGCTATGAACATTGGGGTACATGTGCCCCTATGCATCAGCACTCCTGTACTCCTTGGGTAAATTCCTAGCAGTGCTATTGCTAGGTCATAGGGGAGTTCTATTGTTAATTTTTTGAGGAACCTCCACACCGTTTTCCAGAGGGGTTGCACCAGTTTACATTCCCACCAACAGTGTAAGAGGGTCCCCTTTTCTCCACATCCTCAACAGCACCTATAGTCTCCTGATTTGTTCATTTTAGCCACTCTGACTGGCGTGAGGTGGTCTCTCAGTGTGGTTTTGAGTTGTATTTCCCTGATGATGAGGGACATTGAACATCGTTTCATGTGTCTGTTGGCCATCTGGATGTCCTCTTTGGAGAAGTGTCTGTTCATGTCTTCTGCCCATTTCTTCACTGGATTATTTGTTTTTCGGGTGTGGAGTTTGGTTTAAATGGTAATGTCAGGGATGTTGGAAGACTGACCAAGTAACAGCCCTTATTGAAGTACAGAACAGTTGAGCAATGGAGTGAACGTTAAATCCATTGTATAGTTTGGGACATGGGCAGCTTGGGGTGTCTGAGGCCACCCAAATAAGTGGAAGGACCATTAGATGGATTCAGAGGTAGGATCCTGGTGCCAATTAATAAGATTCTAATCGCCAATTCATATGTGTGGGTATTTCCCCCACAACACCAAGCCATGCTCAAATACTAGCTGGGTATCCTATAATTTAACTCAATTTTGATGCAGTCTACCTGGCAATAGTATCAGACCCAATATATTAAGGACCCAATCCTACAAGACATAATCCCACCCCCTCCCCACACATATACTTCAGATGCTAGTCACATGTCCATGCTATCACATGTGTTTCTGAACACCCTACTAGAAATTTTAGTTTCGAGTGACTCCCTCCTTGGATTGATTAATTTCCCAAAGTGAGGCATAAAACTCAGGAAACATTATCATTAAATGGCTTATTATAAAAGGGTATGACTCAGGAACAGCCAAAAGAAAGGAATGTACATGGAAGGTATGGAGAAAAGGTCGTGAGCCTCCATGGACTCTCCAAGTAGACCAATCTCCAATCACCAACCAGAAGCTCTTAGAACCCAGTTCTGAGATTTGGGGATTTTATGAAGACTTCATTACATAGTCATTATTGATTAAATCTTTGGCCTTTGGAGACTGATTCAGTTCCCAACTCCTTCCCTCCCTGGAGGTCTGGGTGAGTGGGACTGAAATTTCCAACTCTCCAATCACAATTCCCTGGCCTCCTTTGTTGGGGGTCCAAAAGCCACCTCATTAACATCACAGGAGACACCTTTGTGCTCTCATCCCTTAGGAAGTCTCCGGGGTTTTAGGAGCTCTGAGACAGAATCAAAGACTAAAATCAAATACACACCTCTTATTAGAAATCAAAACATCACAGGACCTAAGGTGGCAGTTTTGACCTGGTGTTATATGGTGGCACTGTGGTATTAAAGTCACTAGACTGGATGAGACTCTGAGGGAAGGGAAGCACATAGAAAAGAAGTACAAGGCCTGAGCCTGGGTTGAACCCCTTAAGACAGGCCTGGATGAAGTTCTTGAGGATGAGGCCAAATTGGAAACTCTTTACATCTAGACCAGCAGAGATAAACAACTCTTCTGGTGTCTTGGAATTAAGGAAAAAATCAAGATCATATTCCCCTCTAAAATCCATCTGCAGAGAACCCTGGGGAGACAGGCCAGCAGAATCTGGAGCCCTGGAATCTATCTTCCAAAACCTGGGTCAGTTTGTTGTGTTGAAGTACCTTTTTATGTCTTTCTCTTCATCAGACCCAGGGCTTCTGGAGGGCAAGAACTAGGCTTTTATATATTTAAAGTAAATATCTGACATCATATGTTCCAGTATTTACTAAATCAGTGAATGATAAATAGCATAGCTGGGGAACTGATACAATTTTTCATGAAGGATAACTAAGTACAAAGTGGATTTCCATGGTGTAACTCAGGTACAAGACTGTGGTAATAAGAGGAAGCCACCATCAAGGGACACCACCCAAGGTCTCAGGCCCATCATCACCCCACTGAGGACACCTGCACTTATAGATATTTGCAAATAAAATAAAACACAAAATGCTGCTGTGGACCACGAACATTCACTTCACTGCTTAGACCTGATTGAGTCTGTGATATCTTTTTTTTTTTTTTTTACTTTTTATCTAAATTCCAGTTAGTTAACATACAGCATATTAGTTTCAGGTGTACAATATGGTTCAACACTTCCATACATCACTCAGTGCATATCACAAGTGCATTCCTTAATCCCCATGAACTATTTCCTCCATCCCTCCCACCACTTCCCCTCTGGTAACCGTCAGTTTGTTCTCCAAAGTTAAGAGTCCATTTCTTGGTTTGGAGTCAGGCATTTGTTTTTTTACCACCTGTGTCCAAATATCTTTGTAGCCTGAAACAATAATGCCAATTCTAGGAAGAAAATAATCCAACATATGCACCAAGAAATTTATTTCCCACAATAATGTGTATCACAGGATTACTTAGTACAAAAATGAACAATGACAACCACAACAACAAATCCTCACTGAGACACAAAAGAGGAACACACACACACACACACACACACTGGTAACAGCCTAAAGTCTAGCAGCTGAGAACAAAATAATAACAAACTATTTAATAACAGGTTGGCTAGAAAATAAAAAAAAAATAGGAGAGGACAGACAACAGGTCCTGTGAGAGGGACAGACTGAAGGTAAAGAAGGGAGTGGAAGAGGAGGAGCCTGGGAGGGGTGGGCGGCTCCAGAATGGGATTGGGGGAATAAAAGCAGTGTGGCCAGAGAGGTGACGATCACTGGCTCCAGATCTCTCACCTCTGAGCTCCATCTGTCTCCCAGCACACTATGGCCCAGCTTCTGCACACTCCACTTCTCCTGCTGGCTGCCCTGGCCCTGGTCCTGGCCCAGGTAGTGAACTCCCAGAGAAACTTCAAAGTGGGTGCCCCAGGGGATGCAGGTGTCAATGACAAGGATGTGCAGGATGCACTAAAGTTTGCCCTCAGAGAGTACAATAAGGCCAGCAACGATGAGAACTACAGCCGCGTACTACGGGTGACGGGTGCCCAGAGGCAGGTGAGTCCCCTCCACCACCCAAGCGCCCATAATAGGAGTATGGGGATGGGGCCTAAAGCAGAGGGGGGTGGGGTGGCTGCATGATGTCACCAACCAACCCTTGCCTGTCCCTGTCTGGCTGGAGGGGTTGCTCTTTGACAACCTAGCAGGAGTGCTGGGATAAAGGACATGTCTGTGCTTCTCAGCAGGCAGTGTCTGGTCTTTTCTGTCCACCATAGCCCTTCCCCTGCAAGGACATCAGAGTGCTGGGGACCCAGGCTGCAGTCCTGGCTGCAGCCCTGTCCAGGTCACAGCCATGGCCTTCATTTGTGATTTCAAGTGCCAGCCTGGCCAGAGGACAGAAGTGTGAGGGTTAGGACCCCTGTCCAGTCCCTTTACATCTGTGCCCCAGCCTCACGACACGGACTTCAGTGTGAGCTGTCAATTAAAGACCACAAGCAGAGGAAAATTAGACCCCACATTTGCTGCCTTCCTGGCTCTGCTGCTGAATGACTTTTTAAGCCCCTTTTCCTTTAACTTTTTGTTGGGGCACTACTTCACACTTGCAGAGTGGTTGCAACAATAGTTCATTAAATCCTGGTATATTTCTACCTAAATTATCAAATGTTGTAATTTTGCAATACTTGTCTTGCCCCCCTCATTCCAACATACTTGTGTGTGGGATATCTGCATTTGTTTTTCTGAATATTTTGAGTTAACATCTCAGAGTACATATCCTAGAAACAAGGGCATTTTCTGATATGACCACAACACAGTTTGGGAAATCAGAATCAACACTGATACAATCCTCTAATCCATAGACATTATTCATATGCCACTGATTGTCACACTGATGTTCCTTATAGCTCAGTACTACTAGGTCATGTGCGGAAGCCTCTTTCCTGCGGCTTCCTTTACTCTGGAGCAGCTCCTCCATCTATGATCTTGACATTTTTGAAGGGTCTGGCCCATTGTTTTGCCTACTGGGGCTCAGTTTAGATTGGTCTGATGGTTCCTTGGGATTCAGATCATGCAGAAATGGTTTGTTCTCTTCCTTGCCTCTCCTCCTCAGGTTCCTCTAAACTAACTTGTGTTCTAGGTCCTCAGTGTTCAACGGAGTTTAGGGCCCACACCAACCATCCTCCATGAGGCAGGGCACTCTCTGTTCCCTGAGCACCCATGTTGTCAGCAAACACAGATGGGTTGATGAGCTAGCCAGTGGTACCTACTGTATCCCTGAGCATAGGAACTGGCATAAAAAATCCAAACCTGTCCTGAGATCCTGGAGGAAAGGCCCCTGAAGTCTTGCTTCCTTTGACAGGTCACATCCATGGGAGCAGTCTCTTGGATGTGACATCTCATTCCCCACCCTGATATTGTCCCATCATCTCCAATATCCAGGGGTAGATGTGTCATGACTGGGGTAGAAAGGACCACAACTGCCCCACCTCTTCTAGCCTGTCTTGAAGTTCTGGTCAGATAAAGAACATGGTCATCAGAGTCCAGAAAAGGGGTGCGAGGGAGTGTCAGGAAGGATCACTGGACTTTGCAGCCTCTAAGGATGGCTAGGATTTGGGCCAGCTGTCCTTGGGCCGATTTGAGAGCAGAATAAAGCCTTACAACAATGAAAGCTGGTAGTGCATGCCACCATTTAGGGCTCATCCTCCTCTTGAAACTTCAGAAAGTGGGTCCAGAACAGACCATTTTTTCTTCTACAGCAGTTGGCTGGCACTGTGTCCTTTGGATAGGACATAATGCTCCCTGTTTCACTCCCTGAAAGCCTGCTCCTCTTGAGTATAGCACTAGCTTGGCATCACAGCTCATTAGCTCATGTGGAAAACTAACACCATAGGGATCCAAGGATATACCTGTGACTCCACCAGGTAGTGTGTGGAGCCTGATCCAGGGCCCTCATCCCATGCTTCTCCAAGTTCTGATCTGCACATCTGTGGGGATACTCTGTATGAGGACAGGGTTCCTTCTCTCCTGCAATCTCAAATGTAAAAGACAGGCAGCTATGTGACACACTTCAGACATATCCCCATCAAGGATAAAATTTAGGGGTGCCTGGGTGGCTCAATCCCTTGAGCGACCAACTTCAGCTCAGGTCATGATCTCGTGGTTCATGGGTTCGAGCCCCGCGACGGGCTATATGCTGACAGCTAGCTCAGAGCCTGGAGCCTGTTTAAGATTCTGTGCCTCCCTCTCTCTCTGACCCTCCCCTGCTCACTGTCTCTCTCTCTCTCTCTCTCTCTCTCTCAGAAATAAATAAAACATTTAAAAAAAATTTTAAGGAATAAAATTTAAAATGTAGGACTGCAAGGGCAGTCATTAATCAGCTTAAAAATGTGTGCATGCATGTATGTGTGTGTGAGAGAGAGAGAGACATAGAGACAGAAGAGAGAGGCATCTCATTTCCTAGTGTGAACTGCAAGAATAAATAAACCAAGTTGCATTGAGAAAATGCAAATATCTATGGGGTTGACCCACATAACTGGAATTTAAGTTAAATGTATCCATTACATGACTGTCTTCCTGTACCTGATCCAGAATCTGCTCCAGCACAAGAGCCCTCACTGTGGGCTTAGTCCCTGCCCTGGCTTCTGGTGCTGGAGAGGTTTGTAGCAGAAACCTTGCTAGCTGCCCAGACTGCCCCTCACTCTCCAAACTCAGTTAACAGAATTTTGGTCCCTTGCTTCCATTTTCATCTTCCTGCTTCTTGTCCCTCTGTCAGCCTGAGACCTTGTGGAGATACACTGTGAATCAGTTACAAAGTGGGTTGTTTACAGCTACTGGACCAGCCCTTTGGAGGTGGCTGTGAGTTTCTAGGGTGCCCACTTTGGCAGCATAAACGCTGTTGTGAGGGCTTAATAACAGGACTCTAACTGTGTATGTAAAATTATCAGGTGCTGTGAGCAAACCCTGCTGTTGCTATGTACAGGTTGTGGCCGGAGTGAACTATTTCCTGAATGTGGAGATTGGCCGAACCAAATGCACCAAGTCTGAGCCCAACTTGGAGAGCTGTCCCTTTTATGAGCAGCCAGACTTGCTGAGGGTATGTATGTGCCTGATGGGGGCCAGGGACAGCCAAGCAGGGAAAAGGGGTGGGGGTGAGCCTGTATCTGTGGGGTGCATCATGTATGAGTGCTGGGGCTAGGAGTGTGCAAGTATCAGGGTGGGAGTAGGGGAAGTGTGCATGTGTGTGCATGTGACTAATTTGAATTTATACGGGGAACTTTGCAGAAAAGTGGAGCTCCATGTACTTTGGGGGCTGTTGCCAGTGGGACAGAGGAAGCAGATATGGGGTGTATGCTGGGGAGAGAGAGATAGGCCGATAATCCCAGCTTCAGCTGCCTGAAAAGACTGGAAATTCAAGGCTTGTGAGGGACAGAACCCCTCTGATGCTGCCTTGGTCAAAAAATATTGCTTCCCCATGGGCCTGGCTGGTTACTGGGGGTCTTGGCCTCACATGAATTTTGTACTTTTTTTGTCCACACCTTGCTTGCTGTGTGTGTGTGTGTGTGTGTGTGTGTGTGTGTGTGTGTGTGTTTAGTCTTGGTCACAGTCCCTGGGTCTCTCTCTTTGCACCTGTCCTAGTGTGGCCCACTGGAGGTCAGGGAATTTGTGGGGAGTTCCCTGTCTATTGGGGGCTCTGAGGCCTTGCACAGGCTGCTTCTAAAAGGGCTGTAGAGGTGTATTGACTGTAGCAACCTGCAGGTGGGGGCTGCGGGCAGGACCCCACCTCCTGGACTTGGAGCCATGGGGCATGGTGACCAAGAAGTAATGTAGAGCCTTGCTTAGTGTTCTGGGGCCTTGTAGGGTGGGAGCTGAATGTCCCACCTCCACCATTCTCCACCTGCTCTTCTGAATTCACCAGGATGGGCATTTTCCTTTCTGACCATAACCATAACTGTCCCTCTCTTTTCCCTTTCACAGACAAAGCTCTGCTCCTTCCAAATATACACTGTCCCCTGGCTGAGCAAGAATTCCCTGGTGAAGTCCCACTGCCACGATGCATAGAGGACCCTGTGACAGGCCCTTTCACACTGTCATCCTTGTAGAGCAGCTAAGCTTTTGACCCTGCCCAGGTGTAAGATGCCTCAGAGTGCCAGCACCAGGAGTCAGATAAAGGGTTCTGGGGCACTTTTGGACAGCTTAGGGACTCTACCTTCTTCTTAAAAATTGCTTTCCAGATGCATCAGATGTAGTGCATGTGTTCTGTTCTATCTTAATCAATAAACACTAACCAGCTAATTTTGACTTGTTCATTATCTTGGATATATGCACATATAAAGTGTTTGGGTAGTTCCTTTATAAAGAGCTCCTAGTCCCAATGGCTCTGAGGTCTGAGAGCTGACAGGGCCATGGTGGAGTCATAAGGAGACCATGCTACCATTTCTTAGGATGATTGAATCAGGGACAGGCTGGGAACCTGGCCCTTCAGTCATGGTGACTCCTGATAATCACACAGGGGAAAAGAGGGGACATAAGCTGCTCATTTTGGAGACTTGGCAGCTGTGTTTGAAAAGAATTCAGATGGTGAATGGGAATGCACAGAAGTAAGAGTTCAAATAGAGCCCATAGCCTAGGGCCACCCTTAGCAGGGCTCTGACAGGAAATAAAGTTCAACCATGTGTGCTGAGACTATCATATTCCTATTGTGATTTTCACTGGTAAAATACCTTAAAGACAAAATAAATATTGATTTATGCCTGCCTTTTTTCACAAAGTCTTCAGGCACCTACAGGAATCAAAGACTAAAAGTTTAGGTATGTATATGTAACTAATTGTGGAAATACAAATTAGGATCAAGGTCAATCAAGGTCATAATCAGGTCGGTTACATTAGAAAGATTAAAAACAACTCCACATCACTGTCTCAAGACTCTGTCATTAGAGCTGCCTCTGAGATCAGGAAAAGCAAGGGGAACACATATCCAAGGACAGGTGTAGGTGTGCTGAGCCTCCCGAGTGTTCAAGTTCAAGTCATGGGTCAATTGGTGGCTGTCTTTTTGATGACACTCTCC
This sequence comes from Hyaena hyaena, assembly GCF_003009895.1. Lineage (NCBI taxonomy): Eukaryota > Metazoa > Chordata > Mammalia > Carnivora > Hyaenidae > Hyaena > Hyaena hyaena. The sequence goes on from NW_024082875.1 coordinate 21,988, forward strand.
AACACTCCACCCCTCAAGACCCTCTCTTACAATCTAATAACCCTTTCTTCTGCAGTGTACACAGATGCTAGCAAGGGGTTTCATTAGCCTAGAGGTGATTCTTTTGGTGGCTCTCTGACTGCATTAGAGGCAGATGCCACAGCAAAAATAGAGGCATATGCAAGACAAAACACATTTAAGACAATAATTTCCAAAATCAATGACACTTTTTTTCTACCAAGAGCACCAGGACCCAAATCATTCATTTATTATGTCCCTTGGGATTAGGATTGGACCTCTTATGCCATTAACTTGTATCCTCATGTGATTTAATAAAGATGATACATTAGCAGACTTATCAATTATGAACACACAACATTCTATTTGCACAATGACATAGGTGTCATCCTTTGAGGCAGTAATAATATCCAAGGCAATCCTACTTTGGAGGATAACATTTCTCATTAGAGTCATTTCACTGTTCAGTAAGGACAGGTTTTGTTGGCTTAGTATATATCCTAAGGACTTCTATATGTGAAAGAACATCCTTGTGGCTATGGAGGCAACAAAGACAGCAGACAAACGATCATACCAGTGAAATACAGAATGTGTCATCTAGCCTTGAGGACAAGGAGATGGTAGTCACTGTTACCATAGGGCAGATTCTACCCTATACCCATGGAATTCTTAAGTGCAGTGGCTCAACCATCCAGGTGGAAACCATGCCACATGTCCTTTGAGTGCTACTCAGCAAATACCTGGAATTACAACCAATCAATTCCAAACTAGTCACTATCCCTTAACTATGACAGAGTGACCACATAGTTCCAATGAACTATGTACTAGCCCTAGTCTGTTCTTCTGCAAGGTACTGCTTTAGAGCATTCTAACCCTTTTCCTCAGGGAGCAATACCCACTATAGCAATCCTGATGATCTTGAGAGGGCCATCTGCCCACATGCCCAGCAGTGAGATGGATTTCTTCGGTGGGCATAGAAGTGAATCCATTGTAGAAAGACATTTCCATGAGGAGCCCATCCCGTGATTGTACACCAAAGGACTAAAGAAAGTCAAAAAGCCATAAAGACAGATTTTAGCTGGAACTTGTATGGGGAGGTCATCCCCTTCTGTAATAATTCCTTGTTAGCCATTGGTAAACCAGTAAAGTCCCTACCTCATGGAGGATGGTTTTGTCAGGCTTGTAGACACCATGGGAGCTCCAGAGCTGCTCTTGTCACAGCAGTTTTCTTGTGAAGCAGGTGACCTCAGCAGCTGCAACACCCATCAGCCTGGCACAGCACTGGGCTCCCAATCTCTGCTCCTCTGAGAGGGCCCTCCATCATGGTCTTTCCCTGGTGGTAGTGTCCAGACACAAGGATTAGTGTGTTGACTCCTACTTTTATAGATGTTTTTGAGGGAGTCACCACCTTCTCAGGTAGCACTCAGCCTTCTTCACAGCTGGACTTCCTCAGCTCCCTAGAATAGAAATCAATGCATTTATCACACCTTTTAGAGCCCATCTCTGAGCAGCACAAGATGACCTGGTATGTTAGTTATGCGCTGCTAGGTAACAAATAATGTTAAAACAAATTATCTTAAATTAGTCTCCTAAAATGGAGACTTACACATTCCTGATCTCAAAGGGCTAATGGGTCTGGAATCCAAGACATCTTAGCTGGTTGGTTCTGGCTCAGAGTCTCTCACAAGGCAGTGATCACTTCTCACCTAAGACTGCAGTCATGTGAAATTGGACTGGACCTGGAGTGTTTTCTACGTGCTATCAGGTGACTGTAGACAGGAGGCATCAGTCCCTCAACCATGTAGTTCTCTCCATGGCACAGCTCCCAGCATAGCAACTGGATTCCCCACCCTCCAGAGACTTATCTGAGAGAAAAAGAGAGCTACCAATATGGGAGTCTCAGTGTCTCTTACCACCTAATCTCAGAAGTCCATGCCATCATGTCTTCCCTCCCAACTCTAGTACAATGTGGGAGGAACCTGCTCAGGGATATAAATACTAAGAAGTGTATATTACTGGGGACCGTGATCTCTATACCACAGCCTGACCTCTGTGACATGTCGGTTTATACACATCACTAAGGCATGTAAAATAACTCATGCCTTTCTAGTGCCATATGAGACTGACCCTATACCATCAGCTTAAATCCACCTATTTGTCCTTTAAATCAAGCCCAAGTAAAAATGAGACTGCTCAAGTATAGTTGCTCTCAATCTGAGGAGAGTTTTGTGCCCACAGACCTGCATCATACCATGAGGTAACTACCATCAACATTTCCATTCAAAATGAGTAAAATGGGAGGGACACAGAAACCACTAGGTAATATATCTGAAATCCAGCTGAAACAATACTGGAAGCTCATTTCTTAGCACTCATTTCTACTCCTCCCCAGATGTCATACTACATGGCTGCTGATTCTGCCCTTTGGATTCTTGGTCCAACTTCTGAGTTCTTTTGTCCTTTTTCCATCAAAAGTAGCATGCATATGGAGCTGAGTGGTTTTCTCAGCTGACTTCCTGATGTTGAAATGTGTGGGGACAAACAGACTACTGTGTATGATACAGTCTCCATCTCATTCAGTCCATGAAGACAGTGCTTCATCTGACAGAATTCCTTTAAATGTTATGACTCTTTTTAGGGTCCTTTTCAAATGTTAGACAAAAGCCACACCCGAAATCAGTTAAAAAGAATCCATTCTCTAGGCTTCTGCTGACACAATATCTTCAACTTCTTAGAGGCTTTTTGGTTGATTAAGAGGGTCTGTGAGACACCCACACCGCTAAACACTTACTGGGCCTTTTACGTGACTCAGTAGTACCCTGAGGAACCAGCTATAGTCTTCCTGAGGTTTTAGTAAAGAATTTTACAGTCACCTCCTTAGCTTCATACTTGATCATGCTTTCTTGATAATGTTCTGGGTTTGATCTCTGCTTGAAAGACATGGCTTCATTTTAGCATCATTTCCCAACTTTGGAGGCTGCAAATCTTCAAAACTAACAAACACATAATATTTTTGTTTATTTTGTTTTTTTTTTAATCCTATAAGTTATATCTCTCATTGTGCATGTAATAAACAGCAAGCACATTTCAGATGATACCTTTAACTCTTTGACTGGAAATCTCTTCAGCTCAATCATAAGTTCATTAGATACACCTTTGACTTGCCACATGAGCGCAGGCTCCGGTGTTGGTCAACATTCTGCCCCTGCAGGACAAGAATTACCTCCCGTTAGTTTCCAATAATATTTTATTCTTTTTATTTTATGCTTTCCCTGGGAGCCTCCTCAAAGTCTATTTTTTATTTATTTTTATTTTTTAAATATATATATTTTTAGGAGTGCCTGGGTGGCTCAGTCGGTTAAGCGTCTGACTTTGGCTCAGGTCATGATCTCACAGTTCCTGAGTTCAAGTCCCGCATCAGGCTCTGTGTTGACAGCTCAGAGCCTGGAGCCAGTTTCAGATTCTGTATCTCCCTCTCTCTTACCCTCCCCTGCTCATGCTGTCTCTCTCTCTCTCTGAAATAAATGAAACATTCAAAAAAATTTTTTATATATACATATATATTTTATTTTTTCTTTCATAGTTTATTGTCAAGTGGGTTTCCATATAACACCCGGTGCTCATCCGAACAAGTGCCCTCCTCCATGCCCATTACCCCCCTTCCTCTCTCCTTCACCCCCTTCAGCCCTCAGTTTGTCTCAGTATTTAAGAGTCTCTCATGGTTTGTCTCTCTTCCTCTTCCTAACTATTTTTTCCCCTTCTCCTCCCACATGGTCCTCTATTAAGTTTCTCCTGTTCCACTTATAACTGAAAACATATGGTGTCTGTCTTTCTCTGCCTGACTTATTTCATTCAACATAACACCCTCAAGTTCCATCCATGTTGCTACACATGGCCAAATTTCATTCTTTCTCATGCCATGTAGTATTCCATTGTATAGATAAACTACATCTTCTTGATCCATCCGTCCGTTGATGGACACTTAGGCTCTTTCCATGATTTAGCTTTTGTTGAAAGTGCTGCTATGAACATTGGGGTACATGTGCCCCATGCATCAGCACTCCTGTATCTCTTGGGTAAATTAATTCCTAGCAGTGCTATTGCTAGATTATAGGGGAGTTCTACTGTTAACTTTTTGAGGAATCTCCACACTGTTTTCCAGAGGGGCTGCACCAGTTTACATTCCCACCAACAGTGTAGGAGGGTGCCCATTTCTCCACATCCTTGCCAGCAGCTATAGTCTCCTGACTTGTTCCTTTTGGCCACTCTGACTGGCGTGAGGTGGTATCTCAGTGTGGTTTTGATTTGTATTTCCCTGATGATGAGGGACGCTGAGCATCACTTCATGTGTTGGTTGGCCATCTGGATGTCCTTTTTGGAGAAGTGTCTGTTCATGTCTTCTGCCCATTGCTTCACTGGATTATTTGCTTTTGGGGTGTGGAGTTTGGTGAGCTCCTTATAGATTTTGGATATTAGCCCTTTATCCGATATGTCATTTGCAACTATCTTTTCCCATTCCATCGGTTGCCTACTAGTTTTATTGATTTTATCCTTTGCTGTTCAGAAGCCTTTTATCTTGAGGAGGTCCCAATAGTTCATTTTTGCTCTTGATTCCCTTGCCTTTGGGGATGTGTTAAGAGAAATAATAAAAATCATGGCAAAAATAAACAATATAGAATCCAAAAAGAAACAAACAGTTGAACAGATCAATGAAACCAAAAGTTGGCTTTTTGAAAAAATAAACAAAATTGACAAACCTCTAGCCAGGCTTCTCAAAAAGAAAAGAGAGAGCACCCAAATAGACAAAATCATAAATGAAAATGGATTTATTACAACCAATCTCTCAGAACTAAAAGCAATTATCAGGGAATACTATAAAAAATTATATGCCAACAAACTGGACAACCTAGAAGAAATGGACAAGTTCCTAAACACACACGCACTACCAGAATTCAAACAGGAAGAGATAGAAAATGTGAACAGACCCATAGCTAGTGAAGAAATGGAATCCATTATCAAAAATCTCCCAAAAAAGAAGAGCCCTGGGACAGATGGCTTCCCTGGGGAAATCTACCAGACATTTAAGTTAGACTCTTGAATGCTGACAAAAACTGAGGACTGATGGATGTGGGGGGGAGGGGGGGATGGGCATAGAGGAGGACACTTATGGGGATGAGCACTGAGTGTTATGTGGAAACTAATTTGACAATAAACTATTTGTAAAAAAAAAAAATACCCATTACACTCAAGCTACTCAAAAAAAAAAATAGAAACGGAAGGAAAACTTCTGGACTCATTCTATGAAGGCAGCATCACTTTGATTCCCAAACCAGAGACCCAGACAAAAGAGAGAGAGAGAGAGAGAGAGAGAGAGAGAGAACGATCTACAGGACAATATCCTTGATGAATACATATGTAAAAATCCTCAATAAGATACTTGCAAATCTAATTCAACAGCATATAAAAATAATTATCCACAATGATCAAGTGGGATTCAGTCCTGGGTTACAGGGCTGGTTCAATAATCACAAATCGACTAATGTGATGCATCACCTTAACAAAAGAAAAGAGAAAAACCATATGATCCTGTCAATAGATACAGAAAGAGCATTTGACAAGATACAGCATCCCTTCTTTATAAAGACCCTCAATAAAGTCGCGATAGAGGGAACTTACTTAAGCATCATAAAAGCCATTTATCAGAAGCCCACAGCTGATATCATCCTCAACGGGGAAAAACTGAAGCTTTCCCCCTGAGATCAGGAACACGACAGGGATGTCCACTCTCACCACTGTTGTTTAGCATAATTCTGGAAGTCCTAGCATTAGCCATCAGACAACAAAAGGAAATAAAAGACATCAGAATTGGCAAGGAAGAAGTCAAATTCACTTTTTGCAGATGACATGATACTCTACATACAAAAACTCAACAGACTCCACCAGTAGCCTACTAGAAACGATCCATGGGGGTTTGGGGACAAGATGGCAGAGAAGTAGGGAGCTCCATGCATTTCGCTTGCACCCATCTCTCAAACAGAGAAGACATAGGACACTGAGCCACAGGAGTTTGGGAAGAGAAAGAGACAGAATACACTGGGAAGGAAACCTCATATGGGTAAGATAAAAGTGGGAGGGGACCCTGGAGATCCAGAGGGAGGAGAGGGAACCCGGCTTGCAGGCAGCCGCAGTGAGCAGTGGTAAGCCACTGTCAGTCAAGGGGAAAGGAAAGAGAAGCTGAGACTGCTCATAGTCTGGAGAAGACTGGAGAAGAGTCCCTGGAGAAGAGAAAAACCTCGGCTTGGAAAGAGAGTGTACTTTTAGTTCTGGCTGGGGTGCTGACTTTGAACTAGGTGCCCCCGGTCCCAGAGGGCACTAGGAAAAACTGCTCTGCTGGGTTCCCGGGCACCCATCTCTGGTGGTGGCGCCGACGCTGCGAACCTGAGGCTGCATTCCCCGAAAAAGACCCCCCCCACCCCCACCAGGAACTCGGAGGCAGTGGGCCGAGGCTAAGTTCCCTGGGCCATACCAGCGCGAGGCATGGGATCCCAGGTTGTACCGCCGCTTGACCCCAGCAAATCTGAGGCTGCGACACTTCCCCCGCCCCCAGCTCAACCCCCCAACACCAGGGAGGCAGCGATCTGTGGGACTGTGTTTCTGGTAGTATAAACAAAGCACACAGACTGGGACCTGGAAACAAGGCAGAGCATGGGGCATAGAAATCAGCCCACCTTGGCTATGTCTGCAGCACAAGGAGGTCAGACCCAAAGGAGTGATTTGCAATGCTTGGTTCCAGAAAGGACTGGGGTGACGCCATTTTCCTCCCCACAACCACCAAGGTGGGGCCTCAGGGAGCAGCCAGTGGACACAGCGGAGGTGCAAACTGTCTACACCAAACACGCCTATCCCCACCAAAGAGCTGGTTTTTTTTGTTATTTGTTTTTTTGTGGGTTTTTTTGTGTGTGTTTTTTTGTTTTTTGTTTTTTTTTTGGTTTTTTTCCCCTGAGCCTGGGGCAAGACCAACATGGATGCACTGCCATGATTAATCCAGGATAATTCTTTCTATTCAGATATGATCTCCCTTCTCTCATTCGTAACTCTCCACTCTGCTGGTCGGGCACTCTGGTCAAGTTTGCTTAAACAGTCACATTTAATCCATTCTCTAGATGTATACTCTACACCTCCACCACTACCTTTCTTTCTCTCTGGAATAATCAGACTATATAGTTTCTCTGAATAACATCTTCATTTCTTTCTCATTTTGTCTAAACATATTCTATGATTTCTCCCTCTGAATCAAGACTCTTAGTCTCTCTACCTGGTCATATCATTTCCAATTTCGCTTCCTCCCAGCCCCGTCATTTCTCTCTTTGTATATGCTTTTCCATTAGCACTGCATAAAACAGAGTATTTATTTGTACCTGGGAATTCTGCCTGGGAATTTATGCCTTTAGACTGTTCTTTGTCTTTTGGGTTTTTTCTTTTTTCTTTTCTTCTTTATTCAATTTTTTATTAATTTTTATTTTTATTTTTATTATTTGTCTTCTCTCCTTTCTCTTTTTGGACTATTTCATTTTTGTCCCTTCTCCTTTTTTTCTTTTTCTTTTTCCCTTTCAGTTTGTGTGTTTATTGGCTTTGTCTATGTGTTTCCGTAACTTTGTTCCCTGTGTGGCTGTCTGTCTGTTTTCTTTTCCAGAGCTACTTCAAGAAACAAGCCAAAGTACACATGGTGGAGAGTCCCAAATACCACTACGAGTAGGGAAACAAAACAACCAAAGCCACAATAAGAGAATCCAAGACACATCATACAAAGAACACTTCCTGAATGGAATACCCTGGACAGTCAAAGAGCCCTCTTCAATACAGCAGCACCCACAGGGGCAGAGTGCAAAACAAGCTGTTAAAATTAACAAGAGATAGAAAGCTAACCAAAATGATGAAATGGAAAAACTTTCCTCCAAAGAAATCCCAGGAAGAATTGACAGCTGAAGAACTGCTCAAAACAGATGTAAACAACATAACTGATCAAGAAGTTAGAAAAATAGTCATAAAATTAATCGCTGGGCTTGAAAAAAAACACATAACTCATCAGAGAAACTATTGCTACAAAGACTTTGGAGCTTGAAAATAGTTGTGATGAATTAAAAAATGCTATAAATGATATACATAATAAAATAGAGGCACCCAATGCATGGATTGAAGAGGCAGAAAGGAGAATAAGTGATTTAGAAGACATAATTATAGAAAAAGAGGAAGCTGAGAAAAGAGAGATAAACTGATCAGGCAACACGAAACGAGAGTTCGAGAGCTCAGAGATACAATCAAATGGAACAATATCCATATCATAGGAATTACAGGAGAGAAAGAGAGAGGGAAAGGTGCTGAAGGAGTCCTTGAACAAATTATAGCAGAGAACTTCCCCAACCTGGGGAGGGAAGAAGACGTTGAAATTCAAGAGGCACAGACGTAACTTGAATTGATTTTCTGCATGACATATCATACTGAAACTGGCAAAATATAATTACAAAGAGAATTTTGAAAGCAGCTAAGGAGAGAAGGGCCCTAACATACAAAGGGAAATCTATCAGAGTGGTGACAGACCTATCTACTGAAACTTGGCAGGCCAGAAAGGAATGGCAGGAAAACTTCAATGTGATAAACATAAAAAATATGCAGCCAAGAATCCTCTTTCCAGCAAATCTGTCATTCAGAATAGAAGGAGAGATAAAAGCCTTTCCAAATAAACAAAAATTGAAAGAATTTGTCACCACTAAACCAGTCCTACAAGAAATCCTAAGGGGGACTCTATGAGGGAAATGTTGCAAGGAACACAAGGTACCAGATAATGAATCCCACAAAGGACACAATGACTCTAAACCCATATATTTCAATAATAACACTGAATGTAAATGAGCTGAATGCTCCAATCAAAAGACATAGGGTCGCAGAATAGATTAAAAAAATCCATCTATTTGCTGTCTACAAGAAACTCATTTTATTTTTATTTTATTTATTTATTTATTTTTTTACAAATAGTTTATTGTCAAATTAGTTTCTACATAACACTCAGTGCTCATCCCCAAAGTGCCCTCCTCCATGCCCATCCCCCCCTCCCCCCCACATCCATCAGTCCTCAGTTTTTGTCAGCATTCAAGAGTCTCTCATGGTTTGCCTCTCTCCCTTTCCCCCACCATTTCCGCCCTTCTTCTCCCCCTTGTTCCTCCGTCAAGTTCCTCCTGATCCTCCTATACGTGCAAACATATGATATTTGTCCTTCTCTGCCTGACTTATTTCGCTCAGCATAACACCATCAAGTTCCATCCACGTTGCTACACATGGCCAGATTTCATTCTTTCTCATTGCCATGTAGTATTCCATGGTATAGATAAACCACATCTTCTTGATCCATTCACCTGTTGATGGACACTTAGGCTCTTTCCATGTTTTAGCTATTGTGGAGAGTGCTGCTATGAACATTGGGGTACATGTGCTCCTATGCCTCAGCGTTTCTGTATCCCTTGGGTAAATTCCTAGCAGTGCTATTGCTGGGTCATAAGGGAGTTCTATTGTTAGTTTCCTGAGGAACCTCCACACTGTTTTCCAGAGGGGCTGTACCAGTTTACATTCCCACCAACAGTGTAGGAGGGTGCCCGTTTCTCCACATCCTCGCCAGCATCTAGAGTTCTCTGATTTGCTCATTTTAGCCACTCTGACTGGCGTGAGGTGGTATCTCAGTGTGGTTTTGATTTGTATTTCCCTGATGAGGAGGGATGCTGAGCATCGTTTCATGTGTCTGTTGGCCATCTGGATGTCCTCTTTGGAGAAGTGTCTGTTCATGTCTTCTGCCCATTTCTTCACTGGGTTGTTTGTTTTTCGGGCGTGTAGTTTGGTGAGTTCCTTATAGATTCTGGATATTAACCCTTTATCTGATATGTCATTTGCAACTATCTTTTCCCATTCCGTTGGTTGCCTATTAATTTTCTGGGTTGTTTCCTTGGCTGTGCAGAAGCTTTTAATCTTGATGAGGTCCCAACAGTTTATTTTTGCTCTTGATTCCCTTGCTTTTGGGGATGTGTCAAGTAAGAAGTTGCTGCGGTGGAGGTCAAGGAGGTTGTTTCCTGCTTTCTCCTCTAGGGTGTTGATAGTTTCCTGTCTCACGTTCAGGTCCTTTATCCATTTTGAGTTGATTTTTGTGCATGGTGTGAGAAAATGATCTAGTTTCATTCTTCTGCATGTTGCTGTCCAGTTCTCCCAACACCATCTGTTAAAAAGGCTGTCTTTTTTCCATTGGATATTCTTTCCTGCTTTGTCAAAGATCAGTTGGCTGTATACTTTTGGGTCCACTTCTGAGTTCTCAATTCTGTTCCATTGGTCTATGTGTCTGTTTTTGTGCCAATACCATACTGTCTTGAGGATGACAGCTTTGTAGTAGAGGCTGAAGTCTGGGATGGTGATACCTCCCGTTTTGGTTTTATTTTTCAGTATTACTTTGGCTATTCGGGGTCTTTTGTGGTTCCATACAAATTTTTGGATAGTTTGTTCTAGTTTTGAGAAGTATGCTGGTGCAATTTTGATTGGAATTGCATTGAATGTGTAGAGTGCTTTAGGTAGTAATGACATCTTAACTATATTTATTCTTCCTATCCATGAGCATGGAATGTTTTTCCATTTCTTTGTGTCTTCTTCAATTTCCTTCATAAGTTTTCTATAGTTTTCATCATACAGATCTCTTGTATCCTTGGTTAGGTTTATTCCGAGGTATTTTATGGTTTTTTGTGCAATTGTGAATGGGATCAGTTTCTTGATTTCTCTTTCTGTTGCTTCATTATTGGTGTATAAAAATGCAACCGATTTCTGTACGTTGATTTTGTACCCTGCAACTTGGCTGAATTCTTGGATCAGTTCTAGTAGGCTTCTGGTGGAGTCTGTCGGGTTTTCTATGTAGAGTATCATGTCATCTGCGAAGAGTGAAAGTTTGACTTCCTCTTTGCCAATTCTGATGCCTTTGATTTCCTTTTGTTGTCTGATGGCTGATGCTAGGACTTCCAGCACTATGTTAAACAACAGTGGTGAGAGTGGACATCCCTGTCGTGTTCCTGATCTCAGGGGGAAAGCTCTCAGTTTTTCCCCATTGAGGATGATATTAGCTGAAGGCTTCTCATAGATGGCTTTGATGATGTTTAAGTAGGTTCCTTCTATCCCAACTTTCTCGAGAGTCTTTATTAAGAAGGGATGCTGTATTTTGTCAAATGCTTTTTCTGCATCTATTGACAGGATCATATGGTTTTTATCTTAAGAAACTCATTTTAGACTGGAGGACACCTTCAGATTGAAAGTAAGCAGAGTGAGAAGAATCTATCATGCTACTGGAAGTCAAAAGAAAGCTGGAGTAGCTATACTTATACCAGACAAACTGTGCTTTAAAGTAAAGAGTAACAAGGGATGAAGAATGGCATTATATAATAATTACAGGGTCTATCTATCAGGAAGAGCTAACAATTATAAATGTATACGGACCGAGTATGGAAGCACCCAAATATAGAAAACAATTAACCATAAACAGAACAATCTTATGGATAAGAATGTGCTAATAGCAGGGGACTTTCATACTCTACTTATAGCAATGGATAGGTCAACTAGACAGAAAATGACTAAAGAAACAATGAATTTGAATGACGCATTGGACCAGAGGGATTTGACAGATATATTTAGAGCTCTACATCCTGAGGACAGGGAATTCACTTTCTTCTCAAATGCTCATGCCACATTCTCAAAGATAGATCACATACTGGGACATAAAGCAACCCTCAATAAATATAAAAGAATTGAGATCATACCATGCACACTTTTCATATCACAATGCTATGAAACTTTTTAAAAATAGTTTATTGTCCAGTTGCTTTCTATATAACACCCAGTGCTCATCTCCACAAGTATCCTTCTCCATGTCCATTATCCCACTTCCCTTTCCCCCATCCCCATCAGCCCTCAGTTTGTTCTTGACCTTCAAGGGTCTCTCATGGTTTGCCTCCCTCCCTCTCCCCCACTATTCTCCCCCTTCTTCTCCCCATAGCCCCCCGTTATGTTCCTCCTAATCCTCCTATAAGTGCAAAAATATGGAACTTGAGGGTGTTATCTGAGCCAAGTAAGTCAGGCAGAGAAGGACAGACACCACAATGCTATGAAACCTGAAATAAATCACAGGAAAAAGTCGAAAACCTCCCAAAACTTGTAGGTTAAAGAACACCCCACTAAAGAACAAATGGGCCAATCAGGCAATTAGAGAAGAAATGTTAAAATATATGGAAATAAATGAAAACGAAAATACATCAAAACTCTATGGGTTGTGGCAAAGGCAGTCCTAAGAGGAAAGTACATTGCACTACAGGCCTACTTCAAAAAACTAGAAAAAGTGCAAGTACAAAATCTAACAGCGCACCTAAAGGAACTAGAAGGAGAGTAACAGGAGCACCCAAATCCGGTAGGAGAAGAGAAATCATAAAATCAGGGCAGAAAAAAACAATATAGAAATTTTTAAAAAGTTGAACAGATCAACGAAACCAAGTGTTGGTGTTTTGAAAAACTAAACAAAATGGACAAACCTCTACCCAAGGTTTTCTTTCTCAAAAAGAAAAGAGAGAGCACTCATATAGACAAAAATCATGAATGAAAAAGGACTTATTATAACCAACCCCTCAGAAATACAAGCAATTATCGGAATACTACAAAAAATTATATGTCAACAAACTAGACAACTTAGAAGTAAGGGACAAATTCCTAAACACACACCCACTAAAAAAATTCACATGGGAAGAGAGAAAATCTGAACAGACCCATAACTACTGAAGAAATCGAATCAGTTATAAAAATCTCACAACACATAAGAGCCCTGGGCCAGATGGCTTCCCTGGGGAATTCTACCGGATATTTAAAACATAATTAATACCAATTCTTCTCAAGCTATTCCAAAAAACAGAAATCAAAGGAAAACTTCTGGACTCATTTTATGAAGCCAGCATCACTTTGATTCCCAAGCCAGACAGAGACCTAGCAAAAAAAGAGAACTACAGGCCAAAATCCTTGATGAATACGGAAGTAAAAATCCTCAACAAGTTATTGCAAATCGAATCCAACAGCACATAAAAAGAATTCTCCATCATGTTCAAGTGGGATTCATTCCTGGGTTACAGGGCTGGTTCAATATTCATAAATCAATCAATGTGATACATCACATTAACAAAAGACAAAAACCATATGATCCTGTCTATAGATGCAGAAAAAGCATTTGACAAGATACAGCATCCTTTCTTAATACAGATCCTCAAGAAAGTCAAGATATAAGGAATTTACCCAAGCATCATAAAAGCCATCTATGAGAAGCCCTCAGCTAACATCATCCTTAACGGGGAAAAACTAAGAGCTTTCCCTTTGAGATCAGGAAGACAACAGAAATGTCCACTCTCACCACTGTTGTGTAACATAGTGCTGGATCTCCTAACATCAGCAATCAGACAACAAAAGGAAATAAAAGGCATCGCAATTGGTAAAGAAGAAGTCAAACTTTCACTTTTTGCAGACGACATGATAGTCTACATAGAAAACCCGGCAGACTCCACCAGAAACCTCCTAGAACTGATCCATGAATTCAGTAATGTGGCAAGATACAAAATCAACGTACAGAAATTGGTTACATTTTTATACACCAAAAATGAAGCAACAGAACGAGAAATCAAGAAACTAATCCCATTCACAATTGCACAAAAAAACATAAAATACCTAGGAATAAACATAACCAAAGATATAGGATATCTGTATGATGAAAACTACAGAAAACTTATGAAGGAAATTGAAGAAGACACAAAGAAAAGGAAAAACATTCCACGCCCCTGGGTCGGAAGAATAAATACAGTTAAAATGTCATTACTACCCAAAGCAATCTACACATTCAATGCAATCCCAATCAAAATTGCACCAGCATTCTTCTCAAAACTAGAACAAACTATCCTAAAATTTGTATGGAACCACAAAAGACCCCGAATAGCCAAAGTAATATTGAAGAAGAAAACCTAAACGGGAGGCATCACCATCCCAGACTTTAGCCTCTACTACAAAGCTGTAGTCATCAACAAAGTATGGTATTGGCACAAAAACAGACACATAGACCAATGGAATAGAATAGAGAACTCAGAATTGGAACCAGAAATGTATGGCCAACTAATCTTTGACAAAGCGGGGAAGAGCATCCAATGGAAAAAAGACAACCTTTTAACAGATGGTGCTGGGAGAACTGGACAGCAACATGCAGAAGAATGAAACTAGATCATTTTCTCACACCATACACAAAAATAAACTCAAAATGGATCAAGGACCTGAATGTGAGACTGGAAACCATCAAATCCCGAGAGGAGAAAGCAGGAAAAAAACCTCCTTGACCTCCACCGCAGCAACTTCTGACTTGACACATCCCGAAAGGCAAGGGAATCAAGAGCAAAAATGAACTACTGGGACCTCATCAAGATAAAAAGCTTCTGCGTGGTAAAGGAAACAATCCATAAAACTAATAGGCACTCAATGGAATGGGAAAAGATAGTTGCAAATGACATATCAGATAAAGGGTTACTATCCAAAATATATAAGGAACTCACCGAACTCCACATCCAAAAAACAAACAATCCAGTGAAGCAATGGGCAGAAGACATGAACAGACACTTCTCCAAAGAGGACATCCAGATGGCCAACAGACACATGAAACGATGCTCAGCATCCCTCATCATCAGAGAAATACAAATCAAAACCACACTGAGATAACACCTCACACCAGTCAGAGTGACAAAAAAAAACAAGTCAGGAGACTCTAGATATTGGCAAGGATGTGGAGAAACGGGCACCCTCCTACACTGTTGGTGGGAATGTAAGCTGGTGCAACCTCTCTGGAAAACAGTGTGGAGGTTCCTGAAAAAAATTAATAGAACACCCCTATGATACAAGCAGTAGTACTGCTAGGAATTTACCCAAGGGATACAGGAGTGCTGATGCATAGGGGCACATGGACCCCAATGGACATTGCAGCACTCACAGCAATAGCCAAAACATGGGAAGAGCCTAAGTGTCCATCAACTGATGAATGGATCAAGAAGATGTGTTTTATCTATACAATGGAATACTACATGCAATGAGAAAGAATGCAATCTGGCCATGTGTAGCAACATGGATGGAACTTGAGGGTGTTATACTGAGCGAAACAAGTCAGGCAGAGAAGGACAGCTACCATATGTTTGCACGTATAGGAGGATTAGGAGGAACCTAACGATGGACCATGGGGGAGAAGAAGGGGGAAATTAGTTGGGGAGAGGAAGGGAGGCAAACCATGTGAGACTCTTGAATGCCTAGAACAAACTGAGGGCAGATGGGGTGGGGGGAGGGGAAGGGTGTGATGGGCATGGAGGAGGGCACTTGTGGGGATGAGCACTGGGTGTTATATGGAAACCAACTTGACAATAAACTATTAAAAAATAAAACAATAGCCAAAACATGGAAAGAGCCTAAGTGTCCATCAACTGATAAACAGATTAAGAAGATGTGGTATATTTATACAATGAAATACTACATGACAGTGAGAAAGAATGAAATCTGGCCATTTGTATCAACATGGATGGAACTGGAGGGTGTTATGCTGAGCGAAATAAGTCAGGCAGAGAAGGACAGATACCATATGTTTGCACATATAGGTGGATTAGGAGGAAGCTAACGGAGGACGCTGTGGGAGAAGTAGGGGAAAAATAGTTGGGGAGTGTGAGGGAGGCAAACCATGAGAGACTCTTGAATCCTGGAACAAACTGAGGTCTGATGATGGTGGGGGAAAAGGGAAGGGGGTGATGGGCATGGAAGAAGGCACTTGTTGGGATAAGTACTGTGTAGTTTATGTAAACCAACTTGACAATAAACTATTTAAGAAAAAAATAAAACAAAAATTGTTTTGCCTGAAAAAAGAAAAGAAGAAATGATCCATGAATTCAGCGAAGTTGTAGGCTACAAAATCAATGTACAGAAATCTGTTGCATTTTTATACACCAATATGAAGCAACAGAAAGAGAAATCAAGAAACTTATCCCATTTACAATTGCACAAAAAAACATAAAATACCTAGGAATAAACCTAACCAAAAATATAAGAGATCTGTATGATGAAAACTATAGAACGCTTATGAAGGAAATTGACGAAAGACAAAAAGGAATGGAAAAACATTCCATGCTCATGGATCAGAAGAATAAATACTATTAAAATATCATTACTACCCAAAGCAATCTACACATTCAATGCAATCCCAATCAAAATTGCATTAGCATTCTTCTCAAAGCTAAACAAACTATCTTAAAATATGTATGGAACCAGAAAAGACCCCAAAGAGCCTCCTCAAAGTCTAAAACTCTAGTATCAGTAAGGCAGGTTAGTCTTCCACTACTGGTCTCTGCACATTCTGAGAGTGTCCTCTTATTTTCCAGTTCCAAATACATCCCCACAGTTTAGTTTGTCTGTTATAGATGTATCCCACTTCTACATAATCAAAATCTGGATCTGTCATCTATTCATATATATATTTATATGAATGTATATATATAGGGTGTATATATCCCAAACATAGCAGCTTCAAACAATAAATCATTTCATAGTGTCAGGAATCCAGAAATGGTTTAGGAGGTTAGTCTTAGCAACGGCTTTCTCATGACGCTGTAATGGAGTATATTTTAGTAGCATACACATGGCATTTCACAATTGGATATGGTTTAGTCAGCATTACATATCACAGATTCGGAATGTTAGATTTGCTAGTCACTGATGGAGTTCATTAGTAAACTAAGACTGAAATATTGTTGAATATTTAAGTAAAGGTAGAGTGGGGAACAAAGGATGCTTCTCAGAAGGGACTCGAATGTCTTCACTTTTCCCAATAGAAAACCAAATTAATCTGCATAAGGAAAAACATAACAATAAATTACATAACTATTATTTTCCAAAGGAAGTTCATGATGAATAGGTGACTTCAATCTCTTAAATAAAATTTCTCATCATTTGAAAATCATAACAGAAGAATGGCCTCTTACTGACGTGTGATATATCCATTTCCTTCATTAGCCATGAAAGCTCATGAGTTCCATTAACCATTCCACTTTGTTTCTGAGGTGTCTCATTGTAAAACTGAAGTCTATGTGTTGGGGTGTCATAGGAAGTAAAATAACTTCAGCAAACAAGATGAACATGGAAAATAAATATGCGACAGAAAAAAAAGGAATTTTAAACCTGATTGTCAGAAATGCCACATGCTAGTCTCCTACAGACTGGATTAGGCAGACAGAGATGGGATAAAGCTCTCAAGGGCTTAGAGAATTTATCTTGGCCTTTATTAGAACTGGTAAGATCCTGTACACGTTTCAGGAAGTGAACCAAGAATTTGTTTTATTCTGACTAGATCTTTCCTCTTAAGTCCTCCTTCACTGCTAATCACTGGGCTATAACCAAGTGTGAAATATGTCTCCCTGGGATCACAAAGGCAAAACAAAGGAAATGAAAGAGGAGCCCCACACTATGGTGAGGAACAAACCACACCTCTGCAGGAAAGTCCTAAGATTTTCATAGCAAGTGGAGAATTATGGCCAGACATTCTACATATCAGAGGATAATTATCATGATCTCCTGCAATCATAGTAAACTAACATGACTATGGCTCCCATTTGTTAGATGAGCAAACTGATGTTGAATAAGGTGAAATATTTTGAATGAGATCATGGCCCATTCTAATTATAACATATCATTTTTTTTCTTCTATGCCACAGCAGCCTAACTAGAGAACATAGTTGATTCCATTAAAACCAGAGAGTATGGAATCCAAGGATCTCAATGGAATAATTAGAAGACATCTAAAGTAGATTTTATGCTTGTCATGAAGGACGTTGCTAGAATCTTCCTTTGAGTGGTGTGGCTATCATGGTGAGCACTTGGACATTCCAACACCACCATACTTTTTGTCCATTGCCCTGTAGATTAGCTCTACTTCCTACCCTTTATACTCTACACTTTAATATACCCAACCCTACACTCAGCAAACTATTACACTTATGGCCTGAGCAAAATATAAATTTTTAAAAATGTCATCTCTAATTTTTACATTTTCCCCTTACATTTTCAGTTGCTGAAGTGTAGTAATATGTCTCTTACACTCAATGGTCTCTGAACTAAGGCACCTAAAACAGGCTAAGGCCTGTGCTACGGCACATAGTAGACACTTGAAAAAGTACCACTTTCATTGGGTGACTTAGCATAGACAGTGGACCCAACACAACTCCCAAAGTGAAGCATCCAGGTTAGCATTCCTAGGAACACACATATTCTGCTTCATATCTGGTAGGCAAAAGAACATGTTTGCTGACCCAGAATTCTCCACCCTAACAGTATAAGAAGTGATTCTCTTGTAAAACCAGGGCCACTCAAGGTTGAAGTAGTTGGAATCTGTGTGGAAATTAGGCTGAATAATAAACACTCCTGACTTTCTTCCTATACCATACAGTGTAAGACAGCTACCAGTTCTCACCATTTTTTATCCTCCATCCTGAAGCACTTTGGTTAACTAGTTAAAGATTCCCTGGAGAGGTCAGAAGTCCTGGGAGAAAAACCTGGTATGCAAGGGAAGAAAACAAAAAGATCAGAACTCAAAAAAATTAAATAAATAAAAGAGCTCTGTTTCAGCCACTGATTGAAGAATAAGTCAAAAGAAAGATATCTGAAGACAGAGGAATCTCTGGTCCTCAGATCTGAGACTTTCCATAGAGAATCGGTCCTGAATATCACTGGTTGGTCAAGGCCATAGCCATAGCCTAGCTTTAGGTTTCAGACATCATCTGTAAAAAGCTGTTTCCTGCATAATACAATGTCCAGCTTCACTGGGACTCTACTTATGTGAGTGAGCCAATTAGTGAAGGTTGAGACATTGGTAGGGCCTCCATTATTGTCTCCTTGGGGAAAGGAGACCTATAAGTTCTAAGGCCATGGTACCTTGGTAGAAACAACTTAGCTCTCTTGAAAGCTGTCAAGAGAAGCATCAAGCACAATAGCTATCACTACAGACCTGCATTCATTAAAGGGATAGATAATAACAGTACCCTATGAATGGCTTTATGATTACAACTATCACAACTGAGAAGAAATGGACCAATACTGCGAAGCCCACAAACTCCAAAACTCAACCAACATGAAACAGCAACCATAAGTAGCCCTACATCATTAAAGAAACTGAGTTCAGGGCCGCCGGGTAGCTCAGTCAATTAGGCGTCTAACTTTGGCTCAAGTGATGATCTCACAGTTCAAGGGTTTGGGGCCCATATTGGGCTCTGTGCTGACATTGCAGAGCCTGGATCCTGCTATGAGTTCTGTGTCTCCATCTCTCTCTCCCCCTCTACCACTCATGCTCTGTCTGTCTCTCAAAATAAATAAATAAATAAATAAATAAATAATAAATAAATAAACATTTAAAAATTTTTAAGCAAAGTGAATTCATAATTTAAAATTCACTTAAACTATCCTCATGTCTAGATTGTCTCCCTGATGAATTACAACAAACATCTAAAGAATAATTAACAGTAATTTTGCACAATTTCTTCCAGAAAAAGAAAAGATGTAAATGCTACTCATTTATGAGGCAAAATCAGACAAGGACAACATATAAAAAAGAAAACCACAGTCAAATAGCTTTTACAAGCATAGGCACAAATACCAAGTACCGACATACCTCATTTTATTGCCTCATGCTTTATTGCACATCACAATATTGTGTGTTTTACTAATTGAAGTATTGTGGCAACCCTTTATCAAGTAAGTATATCAGAACCTTTTTTCCAACAGCATTTGTTCACTTAGGGTCTCTGTGTCACATTTTAGTAATGCTTGCAACATTTGAGACTTTTTCATTCTTAAATTTGTGATGGTTATCTGTGATCAGTGATCTTTGATGTTATTATTGTAATTATTTTGTGGCACCATGAACCATGCACATAAGATAGCAAACTTAACCAATAAATGCTGTGTATGTTCTGACTGCTCCATAACATGCCCACTTTTCTTTCTCTTCCCGTTTCTGTATTCCTTGACACGCAATGATACTGAATTAATTCTGTAATAATTAGTCAATTAGTACTTCCATAATGGCCTTTATTGTTCTAGTAAAAGTAAGAATCAAATGTCTCTTGCTTTATTATTTTTTAATTGAAGTATAATTGAGAGGGAGGGACAAGATGGCGGAGAAGTAGGGAGCTCCATACCTGCACTAATGCCCAGGCATCACACGGAAATGATCTGAAGCCATAGGAAATCGTACAACACCCAAGAGATTGGAGAGAAAGGACGCAGATTCCACTGAGAAAGCCTTCTAACGGCTACCTCAAGAAACAAGCAATAGTACACAAGGTAGAGAGTCCCAAATATCACTCCGAATAGGAAAATAAAATAACCAAGGTCCCAACAAGAGACACCAAGAGATACCATTCAAAAAACACTCTCTGAAAGGATAGGCCCTGGACAGTCAAAGAGTCCTCTTGGATATACCAGCGCTCATAGATACAGAGGGCATAACACGTCTTTAAAACAAACAAGAGCCGGAAAGCTAACTAAAATGATGAAACGAAAGAGCTCTCCTCCAAAGAAACTCCAAGAAGAAATGAAAGCTAATGAACTGCTCAAAACAGATATCAGCAGCATAACTGAACAAGATTTTAGAATATTAATAGTAAAATTAATAGCTGGGCTTGAAAAAACATAGGGGACATCAAAGAAACTATGGCTACAGACAGAATGGAAAATAAAAATAGGCATGAAGAATTGAAAAAAGCAATAAATGAGATACATAATAATTAGAGGCCTCCAATGCACGGATTGAAGAGGCAGAAAGGAGAATAAGTGATTTAGAAGACACCATGATAGAAAAACAAGAAGCTGACAGAAAAAGAGACAAACTGATCCAGGAACATGAAAGAAAAGTTCGAGAGCTCAGCGACACTGTCAAACGCAACAATATATGTATCATAGGAATCCCAGAAGAGGAAGAGAGGGGGAAAGGTGCTGAAGGAGTCCTGGAACAAATTATAGCAGAGAACTTCCCCGACCTGGGAAAAGAAGTAAACGCTGAAATACAAGAGGCTCAGAGGACCCACCCCTCAGACGTAATCTGAATCGACCTTCTGCAAGGCATATCATAGTAAAAAAGGCAAAATATAAGGACAAAGAGAAAATTATGAAAGCAGCTAGGGAGAAAAGGGCCCTAATATAGAAAGGCAAACCTATCAGAGTGGTGACAGACCTATCTACTGAAACGTGGCAGGCCAGAAAGGAATGGCAGGAGATCTTCAATGTGATGAACAGTAAAAATATGCAGCCAAGAATCCTCTATCCAGCAGGCCTGTCATTCAAAATAGAAGGAGAGATAAAAACCTTTCCAAATAAACAGAAATTGAAAGAATTTGTCACCACTAAGTCAGCCCTACAAGAAATCCTGAGGGGGACGCTCT
Organism: Hyaena hyaena; assembly: GCF_003009895.1. NCBI lineage: Eukaryota > Metazoa > Chordata > Mammalia > Carnivora > Hyaenidae > Hyaena > Hyaena hyaena. Next base: position 43,533 of record NW_024082875.1, read on the forward strand.
GAAGGAAAGGTTGCAAGAAACAAAGATACCAGAGACACCACCACAAACATGAAATCCACAAAGGACACTATGATTCTAAACCCACATATTTCAATAATAACACTGAATGTAAATGGGCTGAATGCTCCAATCAAAAGACATAGGGTAGTAGAATGGATAAAAAAACAAAGTCCATCTATATGCTGTCTACAAAAAACTCATTTTAGACATGAAGATACCTTCAGATTAAAAGTAAGGGGATGGAAAATATATATATCATGCTACTGGAAATCAAAAGAAAGCCGGAGTAGCTATACTTATATCAGACAAACTGGACTTTAAATTAAAGACAATAACAAGAGGTGAAGAAGGGCATTACATAATTGTTACAGGGTCTATCCATCAGGAAGAACTGGCAATCATAAATGTCTATGCACCAAATATGGGAGCTCCTAAATATATAAAACAATTAGTCACAAAGAGAAACAGGCTCATAGATAAGAATGTGCTACATGGATGGACCTTGAGGGTGTTATGCTGAGCGAAATAAGTCAGGCAGAGAAGGACAAATATCATATGTTTGCACGTATAGGAGGATTAGGAGGAACTTGACGGAGGAACAAGGGGGAGAAGAAGGGCGGAAATGGTGGGGGAAAGGGAGAGAGGCAAACCATGAGAGACTCTTGAATGCTGAC
>NW_024082875.1:46284-50541 GCF_003009895.1 Hyaena hyaena
ATAAACCTAACCAAGGATACAAGAGATCTGTATGATGAAAACTATAGAAAACTTATGAAGGAAATTGAAGAAGACACAAAGAAATGGAAAAACATTCCATGCTCATGGATAGGAAGAATAAATATAGTTAAAACGGCATTACTACCCAAAGCTATCTACACATTCAACGCAATTCCAATCAAAATTGCACTAGCATACTTCTCAAAGTTAGAGCAAACTATCCAAAAATTTGTATGGAACGACAAAAGACCCCGAATAGCCAAAGTAATACTGAAATGTAAAACCAAAACGGGAGGTATCACCATCCCAGACTTCAGCCTCTACTACAAAGCTGTCATCATCAAGACAGTATGGTATTGGCACAAAATCAGACACATAGACCAATGGAACAGAATTGAGAAGTCAGAAGTGGACCCAAAAGTATACAGCCAACTGATCTTTGACAAAGCAGGAAAGAATATCCAATGGAAAAAAGACAGCCTCTTTAACAGATGGTGTTGGGAGAACTGGACAGCAACTTGCAGAATAATGAAACTAGATCAATTTCTCACACCATGCACAAAAATAAACTCAAAATGGATAAAGGACCTGAATGTGAGACAGGAAACCATCAAAACCCTAGAGGAGAAAGCAGGAAACAACCTCTTTGACCTCCACCGCAGCAACATCTTACTTGATACATCCCCGAAAGCAAAGGAATCAAGAGCAAAAATAAATGATTGAGACCTCAACAAGATTAAAAGCTTCTGCACGGCAAATGAAACAACCCACAAAACTAATAGGCAACCATCGAAATGGGAAAAGATAGTTGCAAATGACATATCAGATAAAGGGTTGATATCCAGAATCTAGAAGTAACTCACCAAACTCCACACCCAAAAAACAAACAACCCAGTAAATAAATGGGCAGAAGATATGAACAGACTGTTCTCCAAAGAGGACATTTAGATGGCCAACAAACATATGAAACGATGCTCAGCATCCCTCCTCATCAGAGAAATACAAATCAAAACGACACTGAGATACCACCTCACACCAGTCAGAGTGGCTAAAATGAGCAAATCAGAGAACTCTAGATGCTGGCGAGGATGTGGAGAAACGGGGACCCTCTTACACTGTTGGTGGGAAGGTAAACTGGTACAGCCCCTTTGAAAAACAGTGTGAAGGTTCCTCAAAAAATTAACAATAGAACTCCCCTATGACCCAGCAATAGCACTGCTAGGAATTTACCCAAGGGATATAGAAATGCTGAGGCATAGGAGCACATGTACCCCAATGTTCATAGCAGCACTCTCAACAATAGCCAAAACATGGAAAGAGCCTAAGTGTCCATCAACGGACGAATGGATCAAAAAGATATGGTTTATCTATACCATGGAATACTGCATGGCAATGAGAAACAATGAATTCTGGCCATGTGTAGCAACATGGATGGACCTTGAGGGTGTTATGCTGAGTGAAATAAGTCAGGCAGAGAAGGAAAAATATCATATGTTTGCATGTATAGGAGGATTAGGAGGAACTTAACGGAAGACCAAGGGGGACAAGAAGGAGGGAAATGGTGGGGGAAAGGGAGAGAGGCAAACCATGAGAGACTCTTGAATGCTGACAAAAACTGAGAACTGATGAATGTAGGGCGGAGGGGGGATGGGCATGGAGAAGGGCACTCATGGGGATGAGCACTGGGTGTTATGTGGAAACAAATTTGACAATAAAATATTTGTAAAAAAAATAATTGAAGTATAATTATCATGCAGTGTTATATCACTTTCAGGTATAAAATATAATGATTCTATACATTTTTCAGTGCTCTAATCCCCTTCACCTATTTCACCCATCTCTCCACTTACTTCTCTCTGGCAAACACTAATTTGTATTTAAGAGTCTGCTTTCTGTCTCTTTTTTCTGTCTCTCTTTGTTTTGTTTCTTAAACTCCACATGACTTACTTCACTAAACATTACACCCACTAGATCCATCCATAATATTGCAAATGGCAAGATTTCATTCTTTTTCATTAGATAGATAAGGAAGATGTGATACAGATAGATGATAGATAGATAGATAGATGATAGATAGGTGATAGAAATAGATGATAGATAGATGATAGATAGATAGATACATAGATAGATACATAGATACATAGATAACCCCTAAAGATTCCACCAAAACACTTAGAACTGATCAATGCATTCAGTAAGTTTGCAAAATACAAAATTAATATACAGGAATCTATTCCGGGTGAAGGGTCTGTGAAATGACAACAAAGGATTTAGAAAAGCATAGGAAGAGGTTGATAAAGTAGTAGCAAGGTTTGAAAGGATCAACTCCACTTCTAAAAGTCCTACTGTGGGTAAAATGCAATCAAATATCATTGCCTGCCTGCAATCAAATATCATGAACAGAGAAATTGTTCATGAAATTAAAGAGTCAATTGATGTGGCAAACTTCCTTGCTGTCCTATTTTAAGACATTACCACAGCCACCTCAACCCTCAATAACCACACCCTTATCAGTCAACAGCTGTCAACACCAAGGCAAGACTCTCCACCAGGAAAATAATCAATACTCACTGCAAACTAAGATGATGGTTAACATTTTTTTAGCAATAAAGTACTTGTTAACTAAAGTATTCCAAATGCTTTTCTTTAGACATAATACTATTGCAGACTTAATAAACTGCTACAGCATAAACACAACTTTTATGTGTAGTAGAAGACCAAATATGTATATAATTGGTTTTTTCATATTTACTTTCTTGCTATGGTGTGGAACTGAACCTGTCGCATTTCTGAAGTATCCCAATATTAGCATATTTTACCCAACGATGTAGAAAAATATATTTACCATGACCAAATGAGATTTATCCCTGGCATGCAAGCTGATTCAACATTTGAAAATCAATCCATCCATTACATCAACAGATTAACAAATAAAATCATTATGACATATTAATGGATGCAGAAAAATCATTTGACAAAATATAATGGTGCTTAATGAGAAATTCTCTCAAGTAAACCAGAGAAGGAAATTTCTTAACTGGATAAAAAACATCTATTAAAAACTAACCATAATATCATACTGAAAATGAAAGACTGAATCGTTTTCTCTATGTTGGGACCAAGGCAAGAGCATCTGCTCTGATGATACTTATTCATCACAGTAATGGGAGTTTACCTACAACAATAAGACAAAGAAAAGGTGTAAAAGGCACACAGATCAGAAAAAATGAAACACAACTAGGCCTGTTTGCAGATAATATCATCGGTTACATAAAAAAAAAAAAAACCACCCAAAGAATTTACAACAAACAAGCAAATGCACACACATGCAAACAATCAAAAATTAAAAGTAATAGGTGAACTCAGAAATGTTGCAGGATTCAGGATCATTTACAAAATCAATCACGTATTAACAAGGAGCATATTCAAACAAAAATCTAAAACAATACATTTACAATGACTTCAACAAGAATACAATACTTAGATATAACCTTAACACAACACATCCAGGATCTGTATTCTGAAGATTACAAAATTGTTGTGAAGGAAGTTAATAAAAATAAGACTTAAATAAATGGAGAAATATGCTACTTCCTAAAATAGAAGGTTTAACGTAGTAAAGACGCCAATTCTCACCAAATTAATATATAGTTTTAATGCCATCATAAAAGCCATCTATAAGAAGCCCTCAGCTAACGTCATCCTCAATGAAGAAAAACTGAGAGCTTTCCCCCTGAGATCAGGAACACGACAGGGATGTCCACTCTCACCACTGTTGTTTAACATAGTGCAGGAAGTCCTAACATCAGAAATCAGACAACAAAAGGAAACCAAAGGCATCACAATTGCTAAAGAAAAAGTCAAACTTGCACTTTTCGCAGATGACATGATACTCTACATAGAAAACCTGACAGACTCTACCAAAAGCCTACTAGAACTGATCCATGAATTCAGCAAAGTTGCAGGATACAAAATCAACGTACAGAAATCAGTTACATTTTTCTACACAAACAATGAATCGACAGAAAGAAAAATCAAGAAACTGATCCTATTCACAATTGCAAAAATACCCCATAAAATACCTAGGAACAAAACTAACCAAATATATAAGAGATCTGTATGATGAAAACCTATAGAACTTATGAAGGAAATTGAAGAAGACACAAAGAAGTGTGAAAACATTCCATGTCCATGGCTTGGAACAATAAATATAGTTAAAATGTCATTACTACCCAAAGCAATCTACACATTCAATGC
>NW_024082875.1:51244-75155 GCF_003009895.1 Hyaena hyaena
ATCCAGATGGCCAACAGACACATGAAACGATGCTCAGCATCCCTCCTCATCAGGGAAATACAAATCAAAACCACACTGAGATACCACCTCATGCCGGTCAGAGTGGCCAAAATGAACAAATCAGGAGACTCTAGATGCTGGTGAGGATGTGGAGAAATGGGCACCCTCCTACACTGTTGGTGGGAATGTAAGCTGGTGCAACCCCTCTGGAAAACAGGTGGAGGATCCTCAAAAAATTAACAATAGAATTCCCCTATGACCCAAGCAGTAGCACTGCTAGGAATTTACCCAAGAGATACAGGAGTGCTGATGCATAGGGGCACATGGACCCCAATGTTCATAGCAGCACTCTCAACAATAGCCAAAACATGGAAAGAGCTTAAGTGTCCATCAACGGACGAATGGATCAAGAAGATGTGATTTATCTACACAACGGAATACTACATGGCAATGAGAAAGAATGAAATCTCACCATTTGTAGCAACATGGATGGAACTTGAGGGTGTTATGCTGAGTGAAATAAGTCAGGCAGAGAAGGACAGACACCATATGTTTGCACATATAGGTGGATTAGGAGGAAGTTAATGAAGGACGATGTGAGAGAAGAAGGGGAAAAATAGTTGGGGAGAGGGAGGGAGACAAACCATGAGAGACTCTTGAATGCTAAGAACAAACTGAAGACCGATGGGGGTGGGGGAGAGGGGAAGAGGGGATGAGGGGGTGGGCATGGGGGAGGGCACTTGTTGGGAAGAGCACTGGATGTTATTTGCAAATCAACTTGACAATAAACTATTTAAGAAAAAAAACCCACAATGAGATATATCTACACACCTGTCAGAGCAGCTGTAATGTATTACTGACAGGAGTGCCAGGGTGGCTCAGTTGGTTGAGCATCCAACTTCCAGTAGGTCATGATCTCATGGTTCATTGATTTAAGCCCTGTATAGGGCTCTCTGCTTTCAGCACAGGGCCCACTTTGGATCCTCTGCCCCCCTCCCTGCCTCTCCCCTGTTCACACTATCTCTCTCAAAAATAAATAAACATTAAATAAATTACTGACAATATCAAGTGCCTGCAAAGATGCATAAGAATTGGATCACCCATGCAGTGCTGGTGGAAACTGAAAATAATTTAGCTACTCTGGAAACAGATTGGGAGTTTCTTATAAAACCAAGCATACAACTTACATACGATCCAACACTTGTACTCTTTGGCCCTTATCCTAGAAAGATAAGTATTTATGTTCACAGAAAACGTTGTACATGAATATTTACAGCAGCCTTACTTATTCACAATATCCCTAAACCAGAAGAAAAAAAATGTCTTCCCTTCAACAGGTGAAAGTTTAAACAACTGAGGAACTTTCACATGATAAATTCCTACTCAACAATAAAAAGAAGCAATTATTGATATATGCAACAATTTGAATGAAATCTCAAAGCAATTGTGCTTCATGAAAGAAACCAATCCCAAAATATATCATATCCCTTATAATATAATGGTTCCATTGATATAACATTATTGAAATGACAAAATCACAGAATCAAAGGATGAAATAGTGATTGCCAGGGGTTAAGAAGGAGGTCATGGACTAAGGAAAGTCAGTGTGCATACAAAAAGGCAACAAGAGGGATCCTTGGGATCATGAAATATTCTGTATCTTGACCTTATCAATGTAAGATCCCGAGTGTGATATTGTACTATATACACAATAGATGCAGGGAACATGGAACTCTCATATTGTTTCTTATAACAGCATGTGAATTTAAAATTACCTACCATGCACTGACTCTTATCTCACTCACACACCATCACAAACTACAAAACCACCAGTTACGTAGTTGTTCATGAATTCTAACAATAGGAGTGGTTCACATCCCTAATGATGACTCATGAACATAGTGGACTAACATGATTAGGAGTCCCATAAGTATGAAAAAGCCCCTTTGAAGTCTGTTTGTTTCTCTGGGAGATGAGAAAAAACTACCAAAGTAAAACATATCTCCTTTGAACAAACTAGATGTTGACATTGAAGTCAAAGTACCGCTGGATTAAAGCTGAAGATAAAGAAGACATCACATTGCTCAGCCCTGATACTTATGGCAACACCAGTTTTTAGTCATATCCATCTGGGTTGGAAACTGAAAACTCAAATATCTAAACAGAACACTTTGTTATGAAGGAAGGATGACTGCATCAAAGCATTTCCTCCTTCAGGACCATCCAGCTCAGAGCCACCTTCACACACTTAAAATCAGGACTTTATCTGGATCTGAGCCACAGTTAAGTCCTTGACATCCTGGCCTGTCCCCAGGCACTTGGTTCCTCTGTTCTGGTGCCCTTCTCAATTGATTAATGAGTATTTAATGTTAGTTAATCTTACTATAGCTCAGGATTTCAACAACAGCTTTCTGAATTCCTGCATGAAAATAGAAAGCACTAGAGGGAAGTCAATAGCATCGATATTCACCTGATTTTAAAAAGTCACAATATTACCAATATAAGAATAAGTACAAAAGTTACATTAATCTAGGGGCACCTGGGTGGCTCAGTCAGTTAAGCATCCAACTTTGGCTCAGGTCAGGATCTCATGGTTCATGGGTTGAAGCCCTGCCTCGGGCTCTGTGGTGACAGCTAGCTCAGACAGAGCCTGGAGCCTGCTTCAGATTCTGTCTCTCCCTCTCTCTCTGACCTTCCCATGCTCATGCTGCCTCTCTCTCTGTCTCAGAAATAAATAAAACATTTAAAAATTTTTAAAAAGTTACATTTATCTAGAGGATAAAATCAATTGTGGCATATTACAAATTCTAAAATATTCATAAATACTACAAACATCACCACATCCAGAAAAATAATATGTTGTAGCATAATCAGCTCACCAAAAAATAAGCTTAGAGTCAACAAAGTGACAATTATTGACATATTTCAAGACGCGATTGAGATCTTACCAGAAGAATGTGGAACACCTCACAGAAGAGAGTTATTACAGGCTATGGGGAAGAGGCTTTGAAGCAGTATTTGAGGGGCTCAGAGCAAAGCATGGCTGTGTGTATTGGGTCTGTAGTGCACCCAGGTCCTATCACCTTTTTTGTGTACAAAAGTTTCTGTAGCAATGCTCTATTTTCGCGTAGCACGGAAGTCTATATTCCCTTTTTGAGGTGCTACAGTGTACTTTCCCAGCATGGTCTGTCTTCTGACCCTGCTCCTTTGAGTCAAAACCCTGTGTCTGGAGGACATCCCTACATTGGAACAGCTAAAGATACATAATATATTCTAAGATACAGATATATTTTCTAATAACCATTAGTTAAATGCATCCCCAACTCAACTTGAAACTAGATCCCAACAGTGCCCGTGGCCACCCCAGGAGAGGAGAATGTAATGGGGGAAGTTGGAATAGAAATACACTATGTTCTTAATTGATGGAAGTGGAAACAGCTCACCTTTTTCAATTGTAAAAAACAAACAAACAAACAAGGACCACAACAACAAACCCTGCTGAAGGAAATCTGCTGCTCAGACTCCTCTCAGCCTCACTGAGGTTTGTGAGGAACCCTGCCCTTCAACACCATTAGCTTCATGGACCATTCTGCTGTGACAATAACAGGAACAGACTCTGCTATTTTGCTGGAGTGGGACAAGTAGTGGAGATACAAGAGAGGATGCATATCCACCAGCCACAAAAGTGTGACGAGATTTGAGGAAGAAGTAAGGGCAGGAGAAAACCTCGCAGGAGAGAAGCTCACAGGCATCAGACCAGGTGAGTGGCATTTAGGTGCTTGCAAAAGAAACCCTGTGTGTCTCCTGAACCAGAGCTGGGTCACATGCCCACCTCCTAAATTAATCACTGTTAGGGATGACATCACAGATATTATCACTAGGCCTCAGTAACACCTGTAGGTCAGGACTGCAGCATAGTTGTAAAATGATGTTATCACTGGGGCCTTGTTAAGGAAATGGAGTTTCACATATATATATGATAGAACAATTTGGAAGAATTGATAGCAATATATGTATCAAACTGGGAAAATTTGTTAAATATTTTATTGAATCCAAGGAGCATAGAATATGTTAATATAATGTATCTGAGAGAATGGACTGGGGTAGAGGTGGTAAACTAGCATTTGTCATTTCCTGGAAGAAAGCAGATGGAATTATCAAAAGTGCATATATTTGAAAATAGGTAGAGTGGTAGGAGAATTAGTGGCGAGATTTTCTTTTTAAAATTTTTGCATCTTTTGCTCATTTGAAATTTATAGCAATGCATATGTATCTTTATTTTTTAATATAATTTATTGTCAAATTGGCTTACATACAACACCCAGTGCTCATCCAACACATGCCCTCCTCAATGCCTATCACTCATTTTCCCTTTCCCCCACATCCCCCATCCACCCTCAGTTTGTCCTCTGTATTCAAGAGTATCTTGTGGTTTGCCTCCCTCCCTCTCTGTTTGTGAGTATTTTTCCCCTTCCCTTCCCCCATGGTCTTCTCTTAAGTTTCTCAAGATCCATATATGAGTGAAAACATATGATATCTGTCCTTCTCTGACTTACTTATTTCACTCAGCATAATACTGAACTGGAATGCTCATGTATTTTTAATTCAGCCATGCTGTTTAGATGGTGACATTATATGTTATTATTAATCTTATTCTTTGTATGTCTGTATTTTACAAACTAAACAGTGCTACAGCTAAATGCTCTGCCTTGCATGGTTGATATGCCTGCATATGTTTAATAGTGTCTTAAATTAACTAGAAATTATCTGGTGGGCTGGTTTTTAACATAAGATATTTACACCTTACATAGTGTGCTCCTTAAATTATGGCATCCACTTAGTATTCAATACATCTCTCCTTGTTTTAGTGGCACTGAATGCCACTAAAGGACTAATGCACACTAAGGTGTGTCCTTTCTTGGTGATCCTGTGTGCCTCTTGGGGAAAGGGAGCCTGTTCACAATCCCCATGTTCCCCACCTCAGCAAGGAGCACATCACTGCTGCTGGCTAAATGGCTGGGATTAGCAGGTAGCCTCCTCTTGCATGGCTCTACAGTGCTCAATTTTATTCTCTTTTATACCTTATTTTTACTTATGTTTAATGATAAAAGGAAATTATCTGCTGCTCAGTGCATTTAAAATAAAGAATATATATCTCCAGATGAGGTCTGCATTTAATTTCAGGGCAGGCTCAAAGTGTAACATCTACACTTCAGTATTGCTACCTAAAAATGGTCACAGTTTCTTGTCACTGATCCCATCAGGAATCTGATTAAAGCTGTGGGACATCATCTTTGAAGTGCATGTATGTATGTATATATGTGTGCACACATGCACTCACATATATTCAAAATTCTTGGAATTCAATGGTGCTTTTAGATGCATTATATGAAACTCTGATTTTGAAAAACAGTCAATCATTCCCAATTTCCCTCTTCCTGCCTGCCCCCTAGTGCAAAGGCTGAAAGTACCAGACAATTATTTCTAGCCTTCCTCTCTCCTGGGGACCTAGGATGCAGTTCCAGCCAATGACATCTAGGAAGTCTGCTGGGGCTTTTCTAGGAAAGTGTCTATTCTTGATAAAAAAGAGGCCCTGGGGCAAATCTTTTTCTCTTCTCTCCCTCTGTCCCCCATGACCACCTCCTCCTTCTGCCCTGTAGAAGCTACAGTGTGGACAGGATGTCTAAGGCTATTACAACCATTTTTCAGCCATGTGCATTGTGCCAGGGGCAGAGGACTAAGAAAGATGGAGAAGATGAAAGGAAAGAGCCTGGCCCTTACTGACCACATTGCCCCTTCTTCCCAGCTCTGTGGCATGCATTCCCATGAGCTTTTGGTCAATGGTCAGTGTCCTCAGGAGAGAGGTCAGCTTTTCCAGGATTCCTGCTCCTGGCAGCCAGGCTGTTCCTACGAAAGATGAAGATGACACACCCTAGGTTACTGTTCCAGTGCCAGGGACTCCACTCAAACTCACTGTGCAGTTGTGGAGGGACGACTTAACTGAAAATCACAGGTCTTGTGTGTATTTCCTCATGAGTGAAAGGGGTTTGAGGTACCTATCCAGCCTTCCTAAGTGCATGGATCAAAGATTAGGTGAGTGAAAATGTCCCTAAAGCCCAAAGGAGATTGAAGCTTTGGTTATTGTTTTACAGAAGATATAAGAGGGAAAAACATCCCGAATGAGTGACTTTTGAAAACAGGTAACTTCTCAGATGAGGCAATTTCCCTTGAGCAAGTCTCAAGCTTGAGAACATTTGGATCCTCACACCTATCACCTCTAGAAGGGAAATATGGAATGGCCTAGTTGAGTGTCACTCTGTCCTCAAAGGATTTACAGACTGAACACACATTGTAGTTAAAAGGGTTGTGGGACATGTTTAGGTCCTGACTCTGCCACACTGTCAGGGTTCCCTGGGGATGGACTCTGGGGTAAAGATCCATGATCAGGAGGCTGATGGCAGAGTGTGTTCTGGATGCAGGGACACAAAGATGCAGCTCCACAGAGGCCACAGCTAGCCTCACAGAGAGTCTGGAACTCCAAGGAAACAGACCCTCTGACTTGTTTCATATACAGTCAGAGGAGTCAGGCTTTGTTCCCCCAAATAGACCATAGACCACTCACTGGAGACAGGCAATGCCAGGACAGGGACATGATTTTGACAAAGCAGTTTTCTTCAGCTCAGATCATTGCCTACAGAAAGATTCAGCTGTGAGTAATCAATATCCACACTCCCAGCAGCTGAGAGAATTAAGACTGCTGGTGAGGAGAGAGGGCAACACATAGGACAGAGGAAGTGAGAATATCCCTCTGAGGCTCAGTTAACCTCCTGTATAATGTTTATTTATTTATTTTTGAGAGAGTGAGAGAGAGGGAGGGAGAGAGAGAGAGGGAGAAAAGAGAGAGAGAGAGAGAGAGAGAGAGAGAGAGAACACGAGCAAGTGGGGAGGGGTATAGGGAATGAGAGAGTGAGAATCCCAAGCAGGTTCTGTGTTGTCTGATGTGAGGCTCAACCCCACAAACCTGAGATCATGACCTAAGGCAAAATCAAGAGTCAGACGCTTAACTGACTGAGGCACCCAGGTGCCCCAACTCATCTGTATAATGAAGACAATTATAACTATTACTGCATGTTGTCATTTAAGAAATAAATGAAGGGCACCTGGTTGGCTCAGTCAGTTGAGTGTTCAACTTCAGCTCTAGTCATGATATCACTGTTACTGAGTTTGAGCATCCCCACATATGGCTCTGTGCTGGCAGTGTAGATGTTGCTTGGGATTCTCTCTTCTTTCTCTGCCCCTTCCTTGTTCATGCTTTCTCTCTCTCTCAAAATAAAGACTTAAAAGAAATAAATGAAAGAATGTTTTTAAAAATGTAATTGAATAACAAAAGATATTATATAATTGTTGTTAATTAAAAATGCTCAAGACAAAAGAAATAAAATTGGTATCACATGACATTTAAAATCCCCCCAAGTGAGGCACAGAATTACTCTGTGAAGACTTGTTAACTAGCTCAATTTGCCTTGTGTGGCTCTAAGTCCTGGGGATAAATACACACATAAGACATGGTCTTCTGCAAATGCAAACAAATGTATAACTCAGTTAGCTACAAATGCAGGAAAGGAAAAAACAAATAGATTATCCTTAACTTAGAAGGTTATCTATGTTTGGAAAACTCAAAAGAATCAACTTAAAAATTATGAGAATCAATGCAGGTGTTGTGCGACATGGCTGAGTCAATAGCAAAAATCTAGATATCAATAAATAGCTTTCCTAGATACTGGAAAAAACAATTCAAATTTATAAGAAAAAAATCTACTTTTAGAGTGAACAAAATGCCTAGCAATATCCTTAAAAAGAAATCTTCATTGCACAGAAAATTTCAAAACAGCACTATTCACAATAAACTAAAAGGTGGGAGCAACCCAGGTGTACACCAGCAGATATACATATATGTATATACAGACATGTACACTGAATACATTATTCAACCTTAAAAAGAATGACATTATGAGGCATGTTATGACATGGCTGAACCTTGAGGACATTATGCTGAAATAAATCATTCAGAAAATGACTGCAGTATGATTCCACTTATATGAGGTTGCTAGAGTAGTCCAGGTCATGAGGGGGTTGGAGAGGAGGATTTGGAGGGGGGTGAGGTAGAGGATTAGTATTTAATGGATATATAGTTTCAGGATGGGGAAAAAATCATTCTATACAATGATAGTAGTGATGATTGCCCAACAATGTGAATGGAATTAATTCTACTGAACTATACACTTTAAAATGGTTAAAATCACAAATTTTATTTATATATATTTTACCATAATAAAACTTTTAAAAAGAAACATGTGGGTTCTTTATGAAGAATAAGTAAACTTTACTAAGATAAAATGATCTATATAACTAGAGTTTAACAATATTTTTATGAGAAGGATAAATATGACAAAGATGTTCATTTGTTTCAAATTCTTCAATTCATAATACATTCAACCATTTTAAAGATGCTAAGAGTCCTGTGGAATAATAATTTTTTTATATATAGTTTATTGTCAAATTGGTTTCCATATAACACCCAGTGCTCATCCCCACAAGTGCCCTCCTCCATGCCCCTCCCCTCCTCCCCCCACATCCATCAGTCCTCAGTTTGTTTCTCAGCATTCAAGAGTCTCTCATGGTTTGCCTCTCTCCCTTTCCCCCACCATATCCCTCCTTCTTCTCCCCCAAGGTCCTCAGTTAAGTTAACTGAGGAATAATAAATTAAATAGCTAAGAACACTTAGAAAATACCTGTCATAACTGGTATTATATTATATAATTAAACTATATATTAATGATGCAAAAATAAACACTAGACACAGTCTGGTTTTTTGCCCCACTTCTTGGCCATCAGTTCATACCCTCTTCCAAGAAATCCTACCTATTGTGTGACAGGCATTGCTCTGAGGAAGCTGAAAACAGACAGCAACAATTACAAGGTCCTGAGCTTTCCCTTGTGACAGGGGCCACAGATGGGGCACCTACCCCACATGTGCTGCAATTTCAAGCTAGGGGATATGATGACAAGGAGAACAAAGGCAAATGTTCCAAATCCAGAACAAGAAAGCAGGCTGGGGAGAGTACAGTATACAGGGACCTGCAAGGACTCCATTATGGGAAGTGTCATACTGGAGAAGAAACAATGCATGGGTGACCACAGGGCTATAAGCCACACCGGTGAGGTGGTGGCCCTACTCTGAGGTTCAGAGCATTAGTTGGAGTCATGCAGCTGTATATAAAGTTGTCCTGTCCCATGGTCTAAGCCAGCCTATTTGGTCTGCTCTGAGTAAGCTGAGCAGGTGAAGCTACAAAAATAAATAAATAAATAAAAATAGAGGGGCGTCTGGGTGGCTCAGTCGGTTAAGCATCTGACTTTGGCTCAGGTCATGATCTCACGGTTCATGGTTTCAAGCCCCATGACGGGCTCTGTGATGACAGCCAGCTCAGAGCCTGGAGCCTGATTCGGATTCTCTGTCTCCCTCTCTCTTTGACCCTCCCCTGCTCAAGCTGTCTCTCTCTTTCTCAGAAATAAATAAAACATTTTAAAAAAAAAACACGTGGAACCTGTAGGTGGAGTGGTATAATGACATGACTTTCATTCCACACCAATAGTTTTGAATATCAGCATGCAACCCTCATTTTGTAGATGCTTTCATTGGAAAACCAATGCTGTGCAATGATTCAGAGATGGGTAGTCTACCTCCTAAATGTGAGAAATAATGTATACTATTCCCCCTCCCTGCTTTTGGAGAGTCACTAAACTTTCCCCCGAAGACTAAAAGCTCTCAGTCTACAGGAATGAAAGATAATTGATTTTGCTTATGAAAACATTTCTCAAAAATCCATAATCATAAGACATTTCATCTACATACAACTTATTGACAAGTATGCACTAAGTGTAATAAAACAATAAAGAAAAACTCCTTGGATCATGTTTTGGGGAGAGGAGACAGCCCGTGGAAGCAGACAACAATCAGAGGTCATTTAACAGAATAGGTATGATGTGATCTATGAGAGATTGTATCATGGGTTTCTAATCATGATGAGTAGATTGTATTATGGTTTCCCAACCATCAATAGTATATTGTACCTAGTTTCCAAGTCTTCCCTCCTCCCTATATTTGAGCATTTGCCATGTAACATTGTAAGGACCCCTACCAGAGATAGGATGCTAAGTTTAGTCAATGGTATGTAAGTACACATGGTGCAAGCAAAGACTTAAAATGTACTCAAACATTCTGCCATCAACACTAGAACATGCCCTGGGTAGCCCACTGCTTCACAGAGGCGCTGATCTGGACCCAACTAGCACCTCAGAACCATGCCCAGACCACCCAACATGGATTAGCCTAGAACAGTCAGCCACCCTCAGACATGTGAGTCAAAATTAATGATTGATGAAGACAGTTAATGATTGTGGAGGAGTTCTTGTGTTATATCTTATGCCGTTTGTGTAAGAAAGTAAACCAACTGCTGAAATAAAAAGAGAGATTACAAATATGCATCTAATCTTGTTCCTTCTTGAATCCCCAATAACTGAGAACAATGTCCCCCACATAGCTTTTTTTTTTAAGGAATAAATCCACAAGGATGAGTGGAAGAGAAAATAGTATCAAGGGATGTTGGAAACTGGGAAGAAAATGAATGAAAGTAACTGACTTACTCTGTAGGAAACCTGGCAAGAAGTAGAGAAAGGTTACAAAAAGAACTACACAACCTTACAACATGAAAACTGATCATATAAGTTGCCTCATGTAAGGGGAAAAAAATAAAATACATTTGTTGCAAATTAGATAAGAAGCAATGAATCCACAGATCTCTGCCCCAGACTTAAGAGGTTTATTTTCTGGGGTATGTAAGTCCAGATGTGGACTGGATTGTACTGACTGCATGCAGATGGATATTGAGAACTCCCAACCCTCTCTACCTGATCTTGTAAACCAATCCTCCTCTACAGGAAGGAAGGTAGAAACTTAATAGCCAAGAGGATATCCTAAAGATGCTGAGCTAAAGATATTAACCCTGGTGGTTCCCTCAACAGAACAACACAGTCAGATCACTCTACATTGATCTCCCAAATATCTTTTCATTTCCTCTCCTAAATAAAACACGCAACAAAAATTACCAGATATCAATAAAACTTCCACCCCAAAACACAACCACAGAGAGAGAGGAAAGACACTATCCTGGGAAATAAAAAAGCAATGAATGGGAATGTAAACTGGTACAGCCCCTCTGGAAAACAGTGTGAAGGTTCCTCAGGAAACTAACAATAGAACTCCCCTATGACCCAGCAATAGCACTGCTAGGAATTTACCCAAGGGATACAGAAATGCTGAGGCATAGGAGAACATGTACCCCAATGTTCATAGCAGAACTCTCAACAACAGCCAAAACATGGAAAGAGCTTAAGTGTCCATCAACGGACGAATGGATCAAGAAGATGTGGTTTATCTATACCATGGAATACTACATGGCAATGAGAAACAATGAAATCTGGCCATGTGCAGCAACATGGATGGACCTTGAGAGTGTTATGCTGAGCGAAATAAGTCAGGCAGAGAAGGACAAATATCATATGTTTTCATGTATAGGAGGATTAGGAGGAACTTAACTGAGGAACAAGGGGGAGAGTAAGGGCGGAAATGGTGGGGGAAAGGGAGAGACGCAAACCATGAGAGACTCTTGAATGCTGACAAAAACTGAGGACTGATGGAAGGGGGGGGGGTGGGGGATGGGCATGGAGGAGGGCACTTGTGGGGATGAGCACTGGGTGTTACGTGGAAACTAATTTGACAATAAACTATTTGTAAAAAAAAAAAAAAAAAAAGCAATGAAACTACACACCCTACAGTTACAAATACTGGGAGCCCCAAAGGCAAAGATGTGGAGTTACTGGACTCTCACACATTGTTCATGTGATTGTAAGACACTGCAAGCTCTTTAGAATTATTTATTATACAACAAAACACATATCAGCTACATTGACTTCTGGTATGGGTACATGAACATTTCTGATACTTTTCTCTATTTCTTAAATTAAGACCAACAAAACATCTTTTTTTTTTTCAGATTAACTTTCATTTAATAAAAGCAAATCACTTTTATGCCAGTATCTCTGGAAATGAATAGTCATGCTCGATAATAAGAGGAAATTTCTTTAATGGGATCACATAGAAGACTATGAAATGTAATGAACATCTTTAGCAATGTTTTAACAGTAGAAACAGTTTCACGAAGTCATTTTTCTTCTATTCCCAGATAATCTTAGAGCTAGTCAACAAAACATCTTTTTAAAAAAATGTTATTTATTTAAATTCAACTTAGTTAACATACTACATACAGTGTAGTATCGATTTCAGGAGTAGAACCCAGTGATTCATCACTTACATATAACACCCAGTACTAATCCCAACAAGCACCCTCCTTAATGTCCATCACCCATTTAGCTCATCCTCCAACAACCTCCCTTCCAGCAACCTCCAGTTTATTCTCTGTATTTAAGAGTCTCTTATGGTTTGCCTCCATCTCTGTTTTGATCTTATTTTTCCTTCCATTCCCCTATGTTCATATGTTGTGTTTCTTAAATTCCACATATGAGTGAAATAATTTGTCTTTGACTGACTTATTTTGCTTATCATAATACATTCCGGTTCCATCTATGTTGTTGTAAATGGCAAGATTTCATTCTTTTTGATCACTGAGTAATATTCCTGTGTGTGTGTGTGTGTGTGTGTGTGTGTGTGTGTGTGTGTACACCATATCTTCTTTATCTATTCATCAGTCAATGGACATTTGGACTCTTTCCATAATTTGGCTATTGTTCAGTGCTGCTATAAACCCTCAAGAAAACAGGGATAGAAGGAACATGCCTCAACATCATAAAGGTGATATATGAAAGACCCACAGCTAATATCATCCTTAATGGGAAAAAACTGAAAGCTTTCCCCCTAAGTTCAGGAACATGACAAAGTTGTCCACTCTAACCACTGTTGTCCAACATCGAACTGGAAGCCATAACCTCAGCAGTCAGACAACAACAATAACAACACAAAAGTCATATAATTTGGCAAAGAAGAAGTCAAAATTTCACTTTCTGCAGATGACATGATAATCTACATGGAAAACCCAAGACTCCACACACACACACAAAAAAAAACTGCTAGAAGATACACGAATTTAGCAAAGTTACAGGATATGTAATCACAGTACAGAAATTAGTTGGATTTCTATACACCAATAATGAAGCAGCAGAAAAAGAAATCAAGGAATTTATCCCATTTACAATTGCACCAAAACCATGATACCTAGGAATAAACATAACCAAAGAGATAGAATATCTGTATACTGAAAACTATGGAAATCTTATGAAAGAAATTGAAGAAGGAACAAAGGAATGGGGGAAAAATCCATGCTCATGGATTGGAAGAACAAATATTGTTAAAATGTCTATACTACCCAAAGCAATCTACACATTCAGTGCAATCCCTATCAAAATAACACCAGCATTCTTCACAGAGCTAGAACAAACAATCCTAAAATTTGTATGGAACCACAAAAGACCTAGAATAATCAAAATTTCTTTTTCCTGAAAAAGAAAACCAAAGCTCGAGGCATCATAATTCCTAATTCAAGCCATATTACAAAGCTGTTATCATCAAGACAGTATGGTACTGGCACAAAAACAGACACATAGATAATGGAACAGAATAGAGAACCCAGAAATGAACCCACAAATATATGGCCAAATAATTTTCAACAAAGCAGGGAAGAATATCCAATGGGAAAAAAGACAGTCTCTTCAGCAAATGGTGCTGGGAAAACTGGACAGTGACATTTGGAAGAATGAAACTGGACCATTTTCTTACACCAATGGGTGAAAGACCTAAATGTGAGGCACGAAACCATCAAAATCCTACAGGAGAGAACAGGCAGCAACATATTTGACCTCAGCCACAGCAACTTCCTACTAGACATGTCTCCAGAGGCTAGGGAAACAAAAGCAAAAAATGAACTATTGGGATTTCATCAAGATAAAAAGCTCTTCACAGCAAAGAAAACAATCAACAAAGCTAAAAGGCAACTAACAGAATTGGGAGAAGATATTTGTAAATGGCATATTAGATAAAGGGTTAGTATAAAAAATCTATAAAGAACTTATCAAACTCAACACCCAAAAAACAAATAGTCCAGTTAAAAAATGGGCAGAATACATGAATAAACACTTTTACAAAGAAGACATCCAGATGGCTAACAGACACATGAAAAGATGCTCAACATCACTAATTATCAGAAAAATACAAATCAAAAACATAATGAGATGCCACCTCACACCTCTCAGAATGGCTAACATTAACAACTCAGGAAATGACAGATGTTGGTAAGGATGCAGAGAAAGGAGTACCCTCTTAGACTGTTGATGGGAATGCAAACTGGTGTCTCCACTCTGAAATCAGTATGGAGGAGCTTCAAGAAAAACTAAAACTAGAACTACCCTATGACCCAGCACTACTAGGTATTTATCCAAAGGATACAAAAATGGTGATTCAATGGGGTACATAAATCCCAACATCTTAAAGGAAGCAGAAACTCAGAGTGCTTCACTATTGAGTTATGGTAACAGTGTAAACTTGGTTTAGAAGAGCCTAGTGCTTGGACCAAGGAAGGGGGCCTGACAGATACAAGATAGTTGGAGGTCAGATATGCCAACTATGTGTTATAGCTAAGTGTTACAGCTCAATTCTGCACCTGGCTGGTGATAATATTATCAAGTGAGACAATGAGCTCATTTGTGGATGTTTTGAGCTTGATTTAAGCTTCTGAGAGTTGGATGAACATGTCCAACAGAGAACTGGGGATACAGATATGAAGCTTAGGAGATTTGGGGGCATATTTATATACTTAAACCTAAAATATGCCTACAAAAGAAAGAATACTAAAATGAAAAAAATACTCTGAGTTGGAGCTGACAAAGGGAACTTTTGGTAAATTCATCTCTGCATACAGATTATTTGATTAACTTATTTGAGACCAATATAAATGTTTAGGTCATACTACAGGAAAAATACTTTGAAAGTTGGAGAAGCTAATTACTTGCCCAGGTTCAGAGTAGAGTCATCATGCGTAACTGAGACTTGAAGCTGATGGGTCCACCCCAAATCCTTTACATGTGTTATGGGCTTCACTTCAAATTTGTATGTTAATCCCCAAAGTCATTGCTCCAGAATGTGACTATATTTGGATCTGGGGTATTCACAGAGGCAATCAAGTTAAAATAGGGTCATTAGTGTGACCCCTAACTGAATATGAATGATATCCCTATGAAAAGGGGTAATTGCGGCATAGAAACAGACACACATAGAGGGAAGATGACATGAAGAGGCAGAGAGAAGGCTATCTGCCATTAAAGGAGAGAGGCCAGTGGCAGAGTCCCCCTTATAGCCTTCAGAAGAAATCAACACTGCCAACACTTTGATCTTGGACCTCCAGCCTCCAGACTGTTAGACAACAAATTTCTGTGATTTAAGCTACTCAGTGTGTGTCACTTTGTTACAGCAAACTAAAACACCTCTCTTCTTGCTTAGCCACACCAAATACTTTTCTCCAAGGGCTGTCACCACAGGAAGATCAGTATTCACTTATCAATGAATGATCTTCACAGGAAGATCAGTATGCATTTGTGAACTAATGAAAGGAGTAGAATTCATTCTCAGAAAAGCATCAGACACACTCTAAGAACAAAAGGAGACTTGAATTCAGCTAGATGAGTTGGTTTGCAGTCTGATCACAGCCAGATATTCTTGGTGCCCAGTTACATGAAACCAAAGTCTTCTTTCTCCTTACAGAGGACCTTGCCTACAAGCCTGTTATTGGGGGTTATAGAGATATTGATTCAGCGTGTGTGACAAAACTTCAGAGCATACATAAATAAATAACTCTGATGTTTCTGTTAATGAATGTAGAGGGTTCCACAGTGTGAATGGGGCAAGGGTGACATGTGACATTTATGTGACCAAACTGCCATTGAAGAAAAGTATTTGGTGTGTTAAAGTTTATCTGAATTTGTAGGAGCTTCAAACCAGACAAATGCAGTCATTACAACGACTATAGGAAGGCAGTTGACTTTTCAAAATGCTATAAAAATGTTTATTTTTATATGTAGCCCAGAAGATCTTTTGTAAATATCTAGCAGGTATTTCTCAGGACATTTCATTCAAATATAATAAAATATCCATCCTCTGGAAAATTAAAAAAATTATAATGTTTTATTTATTTCTGAGAGAGAGAGAGAATGAGAGAGAGAGAGAGAGAGAGACAACGTGAGCAGGGGTGGGTCAGAGAGAGAGGGAGATACAGAATCTGAAACAGGCTCCAGGCTCTGACCTGGCAGTCAGCACAGAGCCCACCCAGGGCTCAAACCCACGAACCATGAGATTCTGACCTGAGCCGAAGTCAGACGCTTAACCCACAAAGCCACTAAGGCGCCCCTGGAAATTCTTTTTATTCCAGAGCTGAATTTATCTAACAAATTATATCTCAATATAAATTAACTTTTATAAGGAATATCCTCTACCTAACTAATAAGTGATCTTCTTTTCTTTTTTTTTATAGTGAACAAAAAAGGAAAAAACTTTTCAAGAAAGGTTAATAAAGATCCCATTTAGTTGTTTGATTCCTATTCCTTTCGTTTTCTTCTTTATTCTTCCTTTCCCTCTTCTTTGCTTTTTTCTTTCTTCTTCTCCTGTTCTCAGTGAATAAAAGTCTCAGGGTGCCTTAGTGGCTCAGTCAGTTAGACGTTTGAGTTCAGCTCAGGTCATGATCGCATGATTGGTGAGTTTGAGCCTCTTGCCAGATTCTGTGCTGACAGCTCAGAGCTGAGCCTGGAGCCTGCTTCAGATTCTGTGTTTCCCTCTGTCTCTACCCCTCCCCCACTCACGCTCTGTCTCTCTCTCAAAAATAAATAAACGTTAAAAAACCTTTAAAAGGATAATAAAAGTCTCTGTCCTCAACCTGTCTACATCTTGATTGTCAAAAACAAGAAAGCATAAACTTTATCAGACAAGTACAGGTCTTACCAATGTACAATCAGGAGAAGCTACTGGAGCAGTTAGAACAGTCTGGGTTATGCTGTGGTAAGGAACAGCCTCAAACCTCAGTGAGAAGACAGCAACATAGCCCTCGGTTTCTGTGTACTCCTTGTTCCACAGATGCACTCCGTGTTTATTGGAGTCTCTGCTCCCGGCTGTATTCATTCTGGGTCCAAGAGGGTGATGAAAACAACACTGGGAACAACACCAGTCACCAGGCAGTGAGCACAAGCTCTCGAAAGTGCTACTGGAAGTGACATACTTCAGTTCCTCTTCTGTTCTATTGGCCAAAGCAAGTCATGTGACTATACTTGGCTCGAGGGAAGGGAGAGTATGATGCTATCTCGTACCCATGAGAAGAAATAGGAATATTTAGAAGACAGACCTAGTGGCTGCCACAAATGCCCACCTAAATACACATGGCAGATGTCTGAATTTTCTGCAGGAAGCACAGGCTATAAGGTGGGAGCAGGAGGACTCAAAGCCACTCTATCTCTGCCTATCAATTTCCTTTCCCTGGACACCTTTGACACAGAGGCCTCAAAACCACATGATTGGGGTACAATATAATTTAGGATATTAAAAACTCTTGAAAGTATATAAACAAAAACATTTCACCACATATTAGGTTTATGTATCATCTTGACACAACACACAAATGACAACTTAACATCATCCACTTCAGCCACCAAGTTTACCAAGATGCCACTACAATTGTTTTCCCATGGATGCCACTTGTAACTACCCTGGGATGCCAGCATTTTGTTTCTGGTGGGTTTCTCACTTGATTTCTGGTCTACTAAGAAGATAATGATCTCCAGCCCACCTGTGATTTATTCTCACTTTTACTTCACTTTGCTTCTGAGCCTCATGAATGTTGATTACCTTTTCCTTCTCTTCCGTTTCCTTGTTATGCATTCTAATTTTTTCTGGATGATTTTCTAAATTGCATGAAGCAATTTGCTTTTTGTTTCTGCAGCTTCTGTAAAATATTTTCTCTTTTAATTATTCAAGAGTATTGCTCCATAAATTAAAGTTTCTGAATCAAGAGTTGAGAGACTTTCATACTTGTCACAATATGGGCCTAATTTTGTTATTTGTCATATATTTATAAGCATATGTTGTGTGCTAGATACTTGCTTGGTGCTGGAAAAATCAAGGAAAAATGCCTTTGTCTCTTAATAAATGTGCAGTGTGGTATGGAATGTGGGGTGCTGGACAAGCAAACAGACCAGGGAAGTAATAGGGCCCTGGAGAGCTCAGGGCAGGGGCATTAAACCCACCCAGAGTGTTGAGGGAGGAGACAGCATGACAGCTGTGGTAGATGCTGCCCTCATCTCATTGCTTCTCCTACCCCAGTGCCTACCTGTTCACCTCCCAACTGCCAGCACCAGCAACATTTACCTCCACTAGTGGCATAGGTAAGTGCTAGAGGACTAGTGCTCTTGGCAGTATCCCCCATGCACTCACTGATGCTCACTATCTGTTCTCCACCATCTTCCAGAAGTTCTCAGCAGGACTGAGCTCCAGTTGCCCAAAGAAGCTTCCTGACAATTCAAACTCCCTGTATCAGCTGCCTTCCCTTCCCCTTCACACTTCCCAACTATCCCAAAAAGTATTCCCTGGAACTATCTCCTAGATAAACTACTTGTGATTGTGCTGAATGGCTCCCACTTAAGGGAGGTGTAATAGCTGCTGAATCACAATATACGAAGATGAGTCATGGAGATGACATAAGGGAAAAGGAATTCCAGACAGAAGGAGAGTTTGGGCCAAGACAAATTAGCATAAATCAGTGTCAAAATGTGTGTGAGGAGGCAATGACCCTGAAGTTAAAAACAAAAACAAAAACCTATCCACTGAGCTCCAGCTCAACTGTGGCTTAACCATGGACCAGAACATAATCTGTCAAATGTCCAAAGGATGTGAAGACTGCAGAGAGCTGGGACATCTAACCTCATGGCAAGAGCACAGCTTCTGGATCCAGACTATATGATTTAAAATCTTGGTGGTTGCATTTATAAGCTGTGAATTTTGAGATACTTTCATAGCATCTCCAAGCCTCAATTTCCTCATCTGTAAAACAAGAATAGTAATATTACCTACCAAATAGTTATTGTGAAGCTAAAATGAATTAGTGATTGCTGTGTTCGTTGTTAGCTGATATTATTATTATTACTATCATTAGTTAGTCTTTGTGACTATTTCAGTGATGTCTGACAGGCAGATCACAAGGGGAAATAAAAGATTCAGTTTCTGAATTCTGGGAACTCATGACCCAATGGGGAACAGAATTATATATCTGCAAGTAATAAAGATCCCTAAATGAGGATAGTAACAAGGTGAACGCAAATTACTGTAGGAATTGAAGAGAAGGATGCATTTTGAGCTGAACAGACCAGATAGGAATTCATAGACAGTGTTCATACAGACCTGAATCTGACAAACATAGAATTTGGGAAGCCAAGGTTCAGGGAGGAGTGAAAAGGTAGAGGCAAATTCACCAGAAGGGCAAAATCATGTGAGCCCAGACAGGTGTGTGTGTGTGTGTGTGTGTACACACGGGAGCATGCAGAATAGGAAGGAGTCCCATATCCCTAAAGGCCAGGGTGTAGGAAGGACAAAACTGAGGGGTCCAGCTACAGAGGGCAAGATTCTGGCGTTTCATGTGCCAAGGATGCCACTCTTAGAAAATTTCAGAAGCAGGAAACCAGAATCTGAAGCACAAGACGAGCCAGAGAAGTAGCCAGAGAAGACATGGCTACAGATGTCCAGATCAGAACTAGCTGGGGAAGGTCCAGCATATAGGAGCTAAAAAATAAACTAAGTTTTTTTATCTTTTTTTTTCAAGACAGTTCTTGAGAGCAGAAGATCTTTGTTTTTTCATATCTCAATTCACACCAAATTCAGAACCTTCTATTTGCCTGTAATCATGAAAGAAGGGAGGTTATATAATGAAACAAGGTTCAAAAAAGGCATAGCACAATGTCTGATACAGAATAACTGCTGACACCTGGAAGTGATGGTTATGGTGTTATTGGTAATGGTGATGATGATGGAAGTGATGATGGTGATCATGATGATGGTGGCAGTGATGGTAGATAGTAATGGTGATGATGGTGGTGATGGTGGTAATCATGGTGATGATGATGGTGATGGCGATAGTGGTGATGATGGTAATGATGGCAGTTGTGTTGATGATAGTGATGATGGTGGTATGGTAATGACAATGATGATGGCAATCATGGTGGTAATTGTGGTAATGTAAGAGTGATAGTGATGGTGGTAGTGGTGATGGTGGTGGCAGTCATAGTCATGGAAATATTGATCATGATGGTGATAATAGTGAAGTTTAATAGCGAAAAGACCAAGCTCCTTGGAGCAGAGAGTAAGCACCAAGCCTAAGCAGATGACAGTAAGGGGAGCCCTGTGTCTGCAGGTTCATTAGATCAGGATTTTGCTGAAATTCTCCTCAATCATGTCACATTGGATGGGAAACCATATCCATCACAAATGGGTCACACACCCTTGTTAACCTTTGAAACAAAAGCAATGTCCCCTAACACCCATGCTTCTGCCTCTCAGAGATGACAATGAATAAGAGGTAGATGGCTTCAGAAAGGGGAAAGGGCAATGAGAGAGTAGAGAGACAAGTGGTGGAGACGAGGAAGAGAAGAGAAAGCAGAATACAGACTTGTATACAGGGGTAACCAGTCATTGTCATTTGCTTTCAGAAGGTCTCAGTCTTCCATGATGGCCATTTCTAGGTCCATCTTTCCCTCCTGGGGAGTCCAGTTCAAGGCATTGCAGCTGAGTTGTATAATAGGAGGCTGCTGCCACCTACTGGCACTGGCTCTGTTCTGTAACACCTGATATGCACATGTAGCCCAGAGTGAGGAGCACAGAGCCAAGGAGATGGGATTCTCCAGAATCTGAGACAGCACTATGGGAGTATTTTGCTTGAAAAACTCCCTTCCTCAAGATGGATCCTAAGTCACCCCAAGGAACACCTTCAGAAAGTGCAGCACAAGAGTGTTGATGCATAGGGGCCCATGTACCCCAATGTTCATAGCAGCACTCTCAACAATAGCCAAAACATGGAAAGAGCCTAAGTGTCCATCAACAGACGAATGGATCAAGAAGATGTGGTTTACCTATACAATGGAATACTACATGGCAATGAGAAAGAATGAAATCTGGCCATGTGTAGCAACATGGGATGAACTGAGGGTGTTATGCTGAGCAAAATAAGTCAGGCAGAGAAGGACAGGTACCATATGTTTGCACGTATAGGAGGATTAGGAGGAACTTAACAGAGGACCATGGGGGAGAAGAAGGGGAAAAATAGTGGTGGGGGGGAGGGAGGGAGGCAAATCATGAGAGACTCTTGAATGCCGAGAACAAACTGAGGGCTGTTGGGGGTGGGGGGGGTGGGGGGGGGGTGATGGGCATGGAGGAGGGCACTTGTGGGGATGAGCACTGGGTGTTATATGGAAACCAACGTGACAATAAACTATTTTTACAAATAAATAAATAAAAAGAAAGAAAAAGAAAAAGAAAAAGAAAAGAAAGAAAGTGCAGCACAGACAGGCTCTAACAGGAATCTACAGGAGGAACAGTGATAATCAATGGGTGAATATTCCCCTCTGGTGGTTAATGTAGTCAAGTGCAGGACACAAGTCCAAGCCTTACAGAGATTCTCTGCAAATTCATGAATTTAGCAGGACTTAAAGCTCAGAGTGACTAAAGACACTGGAATTGCCCTTAGCCTTGTGACTGCTGCACCACTTTTAAGGATTCTCTTCTTGGTGTCTTCATCTCCATATTTTACATTTCAGTATATCAACCTCTCCTCCGTTGTGTGTGGGGGTTTCCCCTCTATGGGACTCTTCCCTCCCTAGATCCCCCCTCAGATACCCTTCATCTCTCAGATCCCTTCCCTGCCAACTCTGACACAGTCCCAAAGTCCCTGTGATGTGTCACCCTTCACGCTGTTGACGACAGATTGTGTTCATGTAATTGTTTTTTTAAAATGAACAATTGCTATGTTTTGTGTTTTCAACTAAGAGTGTCAATTTAAAAAATCTGCTATTACTTTTTAATTTAAAAGACATTTTGATACCACCCAAAATCAATGCCATTATCAAACACAGAGGTGTCCTACCTTTCAGTCTAAATTAATAAAAGTTGGGGTGCCTGGGTAGCTCAGTCAGTTCAGCATCCAACTCTTGACTTCAGCTCAGGTCATGATCTCACAGTTTGTGAGTTTGAACCCTGCGTGGGGCTCTGTACTGACAGCACGGAGTCTGTTCGCGATTCTTTCTCTCCTTCTCTCTCTGCCTCTCCCTTTCTCAAAATAAATAAATTTAAGAAAAAGAAAAATCTATAAAAATAATTAATCAATCAATATTAATTAATAAAAGCTACTCCTTGGACTGAAATCCATAGGTCAGCATCTAAGATCTACAGTCCTACAGTCATGGCTCTCCTAGTGATCTCTGAATACAGTTCTCTCTCCCTCTTCCATCCCAGGGCCCTGGCTGTGGGCACATCCTCAGGTGAGCTCAGTAACTGTAATTGCCATGGGTGGTAGTTTTTCTCCATTGGCCTCCCGCCCCTGCACCCACACCCAACCTCCAGGACATTCACCTCTTATGTGCATCTTGAGACTTTCTTCTACTTCTGTGTCTCTGCAGCTATTGTGGCCCAGGTCACAATCCTCTATTCCCTGGGTCCCTGCAATGTTCCCCTGACTGCACTCCACCCTTCCATTCTTGACTTAATCATGACCACACTCATGTTATGTCTCTGTAAAACCTTTCAAAGGCTTTTCATTACTCTCTAAATAAAATACAAACTTTTAGGAGGGTGTATTTGGTCTGGCATGAACTGCTGTCTGTTCATCTGTCAAACCCAATCCTTACCCTTACCATCACTCCCTGAGACTTCATCCAAGAGCTTCAAGGGTTAAGACTCTTTCTGGCACAGGGTCAGCTCATGTGGTTGTTTTATACAAGTACCTGTCTCCTTGGTTTCTGAAGCTGGCTCTTCTCTTCCTTCAGATTTTAGCTCAAATGTCACCACTTCAAAATAATATTTTCTGATTATTTTTTCTAAGTAGGATATTATTTGGAATAAGTTCCTTGAAGGCAATATTATATTTCTCTCATTCTCCTTAATTTGTCTACGCCAAGCACAGTCCCTCAATCCACATATTAGATGAATATATATTTACGGGCATATTAGATGAATATATATTTACGGGCATATTGGAGACTTTCCTGGTGTGGATAAGATGTCTCAGGGTAGAAATTTTGCTGGCTGTAACTGTGAGGTTATTTTTTATTTTTATTTTTTTACAAATAGTTTATTGTCAAATTAGTTTCCACATAACACTCAGTGCTCATCCCCACAAGTGTCCTCCTCCATGCCCATCCCCCCTTCCCCCCACGTCCATCAGTCCTCAGTTTTTGTCAGCATTCAAGAGTCTCTCATGGTTTGCCTCTCTCCCTTTCCCCCACCATTTCCGCCCTTCTTCTCCCCCTTGTTCCTCCGTCACGTTTCTCCTAATCCTCCTATACGTGCAAACATATGATATTTGTCCTTCTCTGCCTGACTTATTTCGCTCAGGAAAACACCCACAAGGTCCATCCATGTTGCTACACATGACCAGATTTCATTGTTTCTCATTGCCATGTAGTATTCCATGGTATAGATAAACCACATCTTCTTGATCCATTCATCTGTTGATGGACACTTAGGCTCTTTCCATGTTTTAGCTAT
>NW_024082876.1:0-59221 GCF_003009895.1 Hyaena hyaena
CTCAGAGCCTGGAGCCTGTTTCAGTCTGTGACTCCCTCTCTCTCTGACCCTCCCCTGCTCACGCTGTCTCTCTCTCTCTCCTAGAAATAAATAAAACATTAAAAAAAATTTAAAAAAAAAAAGAATTCAGGAATTTGGATTGACTACTCACTGGCTCACTGATTCTGGGTGGACATGGCTGACATCTTACAACTTCAAAATACATGTAGATAATAGACTTTTGTATATTTATGAGGATGAAGATTTAAAAGGTTATTCTGCAATTTAAAATTCATATGTACATGCCAAAACATTAATAAATATAAATAATAAACAATGTTAAATTATTTCTGAACATAATGGGAAAATAATTTTTAAATAAATTAGACTCACCTCTGTAGTAGAGAGTAATCCACTATGAGATATATATGATACTGGATCTTCCTGATAGGTTGACTTCAAATGTTTGCTTACATCACTGTTGAGAATACTGCTTTCTGCTCCTGGCCCCATGCCATATTTATTTAGAAGTTTTATATGACTACTTAAAGTTTCCTACACCTATAATATACCTACCTGCAGCAATGAACACAAATTTAAGCTTTTATTAAGAATAAATGATGCAATGATATAATTTACCTTACTAGATTTTGCTAAAAGCAAAAAAGACCTTTAATGGGAAGGTGAAGAGATGTGTCACTATTAAAGAAAAGCAAATTCAAAGACTTGTCAAACACAAAAACCGGAATGCCAGTCTTTGAACTGAATAAATAGGACTTATTGCCTGAAATAAGCAGATTTTTAAAATTTTTCTTACCTGAGGATAATAGATTAAATAGATTAATAAATAAAATAGATTTATTTATTAAGCATTTCTACATGTTGGCAAATAAGGTCAGCACTTTACATACATTTACATGCATTTTAGTTAGCTTTCAAAACAGCCAAAAAACCAGCCGTGAGAGAGACAGAGAGAGAGAGAGAGAGACAGAGAGAGAGAGAGATCTCAGAGTTTGTATTGATTTGGCCCCTAGTGTGATGAAAAATTATCTAAAACAGAAAATAACACAGTCTGTCCTGTCAGTGTTATTTTGAGTCATTGTTTATCAGTCCTGCTCAAAGATAACTTAGTTCTCTGGATGAGTACATCTGTGTTTGACTTACCATTTACTACTAATGAGAGCCCAGAATCTGTGATCTTGCATGTTAACTAAGTATATTTGTGACTACTACAAAAGCTAATACTTTTTATTCATCAATGAAGTAAGAAATCAACCAGTTTTATTATTATAAAACAGAAATACAAGCAATGAGAAGTATGTGGGTTTTTTTTTCCTTCTGACACCAAATGTGTGATGCCTTTTTCAACATCACTTGTCCAAGTTCCCAACACCAGTTAGGTATCATACAATTCATTTCAATTTTGGCATCAACTAAAGTTAGTCCAGATGCAATATGTGTAAGGGCTCAGTCCCATGAGACGGTCCCATTTTTTATGATAATTGGAATTATTGGGTTTTGATGTCACTCACTCCCCTGTCTGACTTGATTAGTAAGTCAGGAGTTCCATGACAACCTCCTCAGTTTCATTGATTTGATAGAACAACTCAGAAATCAAACAATCCTATAGGAACAATTGCAGGTTTTTAAAAATTATAAAAATGGACAACAAGATAAAGTGGTACATGGGTGAGTGTCAGAAGGATTCTGACCACAAGCTTTTTGTCCCCATGGAGTTAGATTGTTCCATAACCCTGGTGTGTGTATGTGTACAGGAGTGCTGATTATACTGACTCCATCTTTGGCCCTCTTGATGTCTTGCTGACCTCTGTTGGGGTTAAGTGTTCTGGGCCCCCACATTATAATGCCAAAAATCACCCACAGGGGTAGAGATGAGATATGTTATTTAAACATTTGACACATGAAGAAGCATGAATGTGCAGGTTGCAGATGCTAATAAATCCTCATCTTTACACACATAGACATTACTTTTTTCCCACTTAAATTAATTTTAAAAACTCTTCCTGACCTCACTGTAGGTAGTCATCAAAAGACACTTTCCTTTTGCTGCCTTTCTTGTGCTCAAGCATAAACTTCAATGAAATCTTCCCTGAAACTACCCTTTGGCTTCTTGGCAATTTCTACTGTTTAGAGAGCCCAAGGGCCTGGTTCAGTATCAGCACTATTAAATGTTAAATGTCAATTAGATCCATGTAAATTATTTGAAATGCTTGTGAACCATTAGCCTCACTACATTCCCCCCTGCTAGGGTGTCCTCCTAGTTTATTGAATCTGGAGACTAAGTTCAGACTTTGCAAAGAATATAAGACAGGTATGGAATGTGGCTTGCCAGATCCTCTTGACAGTAACTTACCCTAAATAAAACTCAGTGTGAGCTGTATGGAGTCACTTGTTTTCTCAATGGGGAGAACAGTCTCTTCTCCTCAAATTTCTTTTTTTCCCCCTTCATAGTGTATTGTCAAGTTTTTTTTTTTTTCTCCATATAACACCCAGTGCTCATCCTAACAAGTACCCATCAGCCAACTTCCCCTCTCCTCCACCCTCATCAGCCCTCTGTTTGTTCTCAGCATTCAAGAGTTTCTCATGGTTTGCCTCCCTCCCTCTCCCCAACTATTTTTCCCCTTCCCCTCTACCATGGTCCTCTGTTAAGTTTCTCCTAATTCACCTATACATGAAAACATATAGTATCTGTCCTTCCCTGCCTGACTTATTTCGCTCAGCATAACACTCTCAAGATCCATCCACATTGCTACAAATGGCCAGATTTCATTCTTTCTGATTGTCATGTAGTATTCTGTTGTATAGATAAACCACATCTTCTTGATCCATTTGTCCATTGATGGACACTTAGGCTCTTTCCATGATTTGGCTATTGTTGAGAGTGCTGCTATGAACATTGGGGTACATGTGCTCCTATACATCAGCACTCCTGTATCCCTTGTGTAAATTCCTAGCAGTGCTATTGCTGGGTCATAGGGGAGTTCTATTGTTAAGTTTTTGAGGAATCTCCACACTATTTTCCAGAGGGGCTGCACCATTTTACATTTGCACCAACAGTGTAGGAAGGTGCCCGATACTCCACATTCTGGCCAGCATCTAGAGTCTCCTGATTTGTTCATTTTGCCACTCTGACCACTGAGGTGGTATCTCAGTGTGGTTTTGATTTGTATTTTCCTGATGATGAGGGACACTGAGCATCATTTCATGTGTCTGTTGGCCATCTGGATGTCCTCTTTGGAGAAGTCTCTGTTCTTATCTTGTGCCATTTCTTCACTGGATTATTTGTTTTTTGGGTGTGGAGCTTGGTGAGTTCTTTATAGATTTTGGATACCAGCCCTTTATCTAATAAATCATTTGCAACTATCTTCTCCCATTCTGTGGGTTGCCTATTAGTTATATTGATTGTTTCCCTTGCCATGCAGAAGAACTTTATCTTGATGAGGTCCCAATAGTTCATTTTTGCTTTAGATTCCCTTGCCTTTCTAGGAGGTGTCACCAGGAGGTGTCACATGAGAAATTGCTGCCACTGAGGACAAGGAGATTGTTTCCTTCTTTCTCCTCTAGGGTTCTGATGGTTTCCTGTCTCATATACAGGACCTTTATCCATTTTCGGTTTATTTTTGTGTATAGTGTGAGAAAATGATCGAGTTTCATTCTTCTGCATGTTGCTGTCCAGTTCTCCAGCACCATGTTTTGAAGAGGCTGTCTTTTTTCCATTGGATACTTTCCTGCTTTGTCAAAGATTTGTTGCCCAAACATTTGTGGGTCCAATTCTGGGTTCTCTATTCTATTCCATTGGTCTATGTGTGTCTGTTTTTGTGCCAATACCATACTGTCTTGATGATGACAGCTTTATAGTAGAGGCTAAAGTCTGGGATGGTGATGCTTACCATTTTGGTTTTCTTCTTCAATATTACTTTAGCTATTCGGGGTCTTTTGTGGTTCCATACAAATTTTAGGATAGTTTGTTCTAGTTTTGAGAAGTATGCTTGTGCAATTTTGATTGGGATTGCATTGAATGTGTAAATTGCTTTGGGTCAGTAATGACATTTTAACTATATTCTTCGCATCCATGAGCAAGGAATGTTTCTCCATTTCTCTGTGTCTTCTTTAGTTTCTTTCATACGTTTTCTATAGTTTTCATCATACAGATCTCTTATATCTATGGTTAGGCTTATTCGTAGGTATTTTATGGTGTTTTGTGCAATTGTGAATGGGATCAGTTTCTTGATTTCTCTTTCTGTTGCTGTTCTGTTTCTGTTCTGTTGTTGTTGGTGTATAAAAGTGCAACTGATTTCTGTACGTTGATTTTGTACCCTGCGACTTTGCTGAATTCTTGGATCAGTTATAGTAGGCTTCTGGTGGAGTCTGTTGGGTTTTCTATGTACAGTATCATGTTGTCTGCAAAAATTGAAAGTTTGACTTCTTTTTTGCAAATTCTGATGCCTTTTATTTCCTTTTGTTTTCTGATTGCTTATGCTAGGACTTCCAAAACTATGGTAAACAACAGTGGTGAGAGTGGACATCCCTATTGTGTTCCTGATCTCTCTTTTTCTTGGCTTCCTCTTTTTCTATAATTGTGTCTTCTAATTCACATATTTTCCTCTCTGCCCCTTCAATCCGTGAATTGGATGTTTCCATTTTATCATAATAAAATGCATACGTCTCATTTATAGCTTTTTTTAAATTCATCACAACTATTTTTAAGCTCTATAGTCTTTGTACCAATAGTTTCTCTGATGTCTTCCATGCCTTTTTCAAACCCGTTGATTAATTTTATGACTGTGGTTCTAAATTCTTGTTCAGTTATTTTGCTTATATCTGTTTTAAGCAGTTCTTTAGCTCAAAGAACTAATTCTATTTCTTCCTGGAATTTCTTTAGAGCAGAGTTCTTCCATTTCATCATTTTGGCTAGCTTTCTGCCTCTTGTTAATTTAAAAAACTTTTTATGTGATCTGCAACTGTGGGTACTGCTATATTAAAGAAGGCTCATTGACTGTCCAGGGCCTGCCATTCAGGAAGTGTTCTCTGAATGGTGTCTTTTGGTCTTTTTTGTTGAGACTGGTTATTTTATTTCCCTACTCGTAGTGGAATTTGGGACTCTCCATCATGTGTACTTTGGCTTGTTTCTTGATGTAATCCTGGAAAAGAAAACAGACAGACAAACACACAGGAAACAAAGGCACACAAACGCACCAACAAATCCAACAAACACGCAAACTGAAAGGGAAAAAGAAAAAGAAAAAAGAGAGAATAAAAAGAAGAAAAAAAGAAAAGAAAAAGCCCAAAAGACAAAGTACAGTCTAAAAGCATAAAACCAGAATTCCCCAGCTACAAATAAAGAGCAGGGTGTATGCGGTGCTGATGGAAAAGCATATAGAAAGAGAGAAATTAGATGGTGGGGGTGAAGCGAAATTGGACAATGACCAGGCAGAGAGACTAAGATGCTTAATTCAGGAGAGAAAGAGGAAGGTATGGTAGGAGGCGAGGAGAAAGAAACTAAAATAATGTTACTCAGGGAAACTATATAGTCTGATTACTCCAGAGAGAGAGAGATAGAAAGGCAGTGGTGGAGATGTAGAATATACATCTAGAGAATGGATTGAATGTGACTGTTTAAGCAAATCAATGACCAGAGTGCCCAGTCCAGCGGAGGGGAGGGATACTAATGAGATGAAGGAAAATATATCTGAATAGAAAGAATTGATCTAGAATTAATCACAGCAGTGCATCCATGTTGGTCTTGCCCCAGGCTCCAGTAAAAAAAAAAAAAAAATTCTGCTCTCCAGCGTGGATGGACATGGTTTAGTGTAGGCAGGTCTTACCCTCCAGTGTGTCCCATGAATCACTACCTGAGATCCAGCCCTGGCGGTTTTGGGGAGAACAATGGTGGCACCCTAGTCCCTTCTCTTTTTAAAAAAATGTTTTAAATGTTTTTATTGATTTCTGAGAGAGAGAGAGAGACAGCATGAGCAGGGGAGGATCAGAGAAAGAGGGAGACACAGAATCTGAAACAGGCCACAGGCTCTGAGCTAGCTGTCAGCACAGAGGCCGACATGGGCCTGGAACCCATGAACTATGAGATCATGACCTAGCCGAAGTCGAACACTCACCTGACTGAGCCACCCAGTCGCCCCCTTAGTCCCTCTTAGAACCAGGAGTTACAACTCACTCTTTTGGTCTGATCTCACTGTGCCAGGGGCGTAGCCAATGTGGGCCATATTCTATGTTCCATATCTCCCCTCATTTCCAGGTCTTAGTCCACATGCTTTATTGATACCGCCTAAAATATAAACCCGCAGCCAGGTACTTCCTAGTCAGGGATCAAGCCAGGAGAGCACCTGAGCAGTTTCTAGCCAGGCCTGCTTCCCAGTTGGGGATCAAGCTTGGAGAGCAGTAGAGCAGTTTCAGGCAGGCCACTTCCCATCTGGATCCAGCCAGAAGAGCAGTGGAGCAGTTTCTCCTGATGCTGCCTGGGACCGGGGCACCCAGCCCAAAGTCAACACCACAGCTAGGAACAGGATCACTCTCCATCCTGAACCGAGGTTTTTCTCTTCTCCAGGGACAGTTCTATGAGCAGTTTCAGCCGCTCTTTCTTTTCCCTTTGACTCACTGCAGCTCCACATGAAGGGGGTTCCCTCCCCTCCCTGCATGTCTCCGAGTCCTGGCCTATTTTTATCTTCCCCAGTTCACACTCATGCACTTATAAGGTGTCTTCTCAGTCGATTTCTGTCTCTTTTCGTCCCAGACTTCTGCAGTTCAGTGTCCTATGGCTTCAGGCCTTCTCTGTTTGAGACATGGGGCAAGCAAAATGTCCGGAGCTCCCTACTCCTCCACCATCTTGCCTATTCCTCTTCTCCCTGGGTCTCTGTTCACTGCAAAGATGTGGCTTATGGTGTCCCCAAATTTCCAAAAGTGTGTTAGTCAGAAGTTCTCTGAACTCTGTCATTTATGGATTTTCTGGAGGGTTAGTTAAATAGGCATGATTATAGCCATTGCTGATTAACTTACTTTTTAGCTCCTCTACTTTCCCTAGAGGTGAAGATGGGACTGAAAATTCCAAACTTCAATCATAAATTTGTCTTTCTGGTGACCAGTTCCCATCCTAAATCTGTCTTGGGACCACCATTAGTCTCCTCATTAGACCAAAAGAAATTTTTATCTCACTTTTCTTCACTCAGGAAGTCCAACGGAATTTGAGGAGCCCTGTGCCAGAAATCTAGGACAAATACCAAATATTTTACATATTATAGAACCAAAAGTAAAAGTAAAAAAATATTTCAGTGGGGCTTTCTCAGTGGTTTATACAAAGCCTTCTCCAACCCAAATCTTTGAACCAGCTTCAATACTCTGTTCCCTCATGGATGAGTTAAATGAATATTTGATAAATGTTTATCCATTCCATATTTTTTTTAAATTTTTTTTAATGTTTTATTTTATTTCTGAGAGAGAGACAGCGTGAGCGGGGGGCAGAGTTCAGAGAGAGAGGGAGACACAGAATCTGAAACAGGCTCCAGGCTCTGAGCTGGCAGTCAGCACAGAGCCCGACGCGGGGCTCGAACCCACGAACCGTGAGATCATGACCTAAGCGAAAGTCGGACGCTTAGCCCACTAAGCCACCCAGGCGCCCCTATCCATTCCATATTTTGTGTTTGAGTCACGTATTTAACTTTGGAGAATTGTAAGTAAACTTGTAACTAAACTTCCTTTCCCATATTCATTATTCATATCCCTGGTACCATCTCATTCTCCTTTGACCTCAGATGTCAGAAAAAATGTTCAGAATATGGGATTCCACAGCATAGAATACAGTCACTATCTGAGAATCACTGAGAATTAAGTTAAATGAGTCAAATAGAATCAAACAGAATCAAACAGAATAGATCAATAGAATAGATTGGACCCATATGGACCCACAAGTATATGGTCAACTCCTCTTCAATAAAGGAGGGAAGAATATCCAGTGTGTGTGGGAAAATATCTCTTCAACAAATGATGATTGGAAAACGGCTGTGACATGCAGAAGAATGAAACTGGACTATTTTCTTATACACCATACATAAAAATAAATAAATGAAAGGCCTAAATGTGGGACAGTAAATTATCAAAATCCTAGAGGAAAAAACAGGCAGCAACCTCTTTAATCTCAGCCACACAAACATCTTACTAGACATGTCTCTGGAGGCAAGGAAAACAAAAATTTTGACTTAATCAAAATAAGAAGCTTCTGCTCTAGGAAGGAAAAAAAATTAACAGAGATAAAAGGCAGCCTATGGAATAGGAGAAGATATTTGCGAAAGACATAGTGGATAAAAGGCTAGTATCCAAAATCTATAAAGAACTTATCGAACTCAACACTCAAAAAATAAAAAATCCAGTTTAGGAATGTGCAGAATACATAAGCAGACATTTCTCCAAAGAAGACATATAAATGGCTAACAGACATATGAAAAAGTGCTCAACAGCACTCATCACCCAAGAATTACAAATCAAAGCTACAAAAACATAGCACATCACACCTATCAGAATGGCTAAAATTAACAACACAAGAAACAGCACATGTTGATGGGGATCAGAGAAAGAGGAACCCCCTTGCACTGTTGGGAATGCAACCTGTTGCAGCTCGTCTGGAAAACAGTAAGTTCCAGAAAAAGTTAAAAATAGATCTACACTATGATCCAGCAATTGAGCTATTGAAGTATTTATGCAAAGGATTCAAAAATACTAATTCAAAGTGATACATGCACCCTGATGTTTACAACAGCTTTATCAACAATAGCCAAATTATGGAAGGAGCCATATTGTGAATTACTGATGAATGGATAAAGAAGATGTGTAACATACACAATGGAATATTATTCAGCCATGAAAAGAACGGGATATTATCATTTGCAGTAACTTGTATGGAACTAGAAAGTGTTATTCTAAGGTAAATAAGTCAGTCAGATAAAAGTAAACACCATATGATATCACTCATGAGGAATTTAAGAAACAAAACAAATGAGCAAAGGGGAAATAAAGGAGAAGAGAGACAAACAAAGAAATAGACTCTTAACTATAGAAAAAATAGTGATGATTATCAGAAGGGAGATGCGTGGGTGTTGAGTAAATAAGTGTGGGGATTGGGGAGTGAATTTATTGTGGTGAATAACAAGTTTTGTATGGAAGTTTGAAATCACTATATTTGGGCACCTGGGTGACTCAGTCAGTTAAGCATCTGGCTTCGGCTCAGGTCATGATCTCACGGTTCGTGGGTTCAAGACCCACGTCGGGCTCAGTGCTGACTGCCAGCTCAGAGCCTGGAGCCTGTTTCAGATTCTGTGTCTCCCTCTCTCTCTGGCTCTGCCCTGCTGACACTGTCTCTCTCTCTCTCAGAAATAAATAAAACATTAAAAAAATTGAAATCATTATATCGTACACCGGAAACTAATACCACACTGTAAGATACTTAACTATAATTTAAATTAAACAAAAAATTATCATTTTTATTTTAATACAGGTTATGTCTGTCCTCAGTAATCAGTTCTATGGATATGTTCTGTATTTTATTTTATTTATCTTCTGGAAAAGTGCATTTTAAATTTTTTTTTACTTATTTTTTCATACTTTTGTTTATTTCCCCTTTTTTCCCCAATTTTAAAATTTTCATCCCACCTAGTGAAATACAGTGGAATATTTGCTTCAGATAAGAATTTCCTGTCTCACATTTAGGTCTTTCATCAATTTTGAATTTATTTTTATGTATGGAGTAAGAAAGTGGTCCAGTTTCTTATTTTTTCATGTTTCTGTCCATTTGTCCCAACACCATTTGTTGATAAGAATGTCATTTACCCTTTGAATATCTTTCCCAGCTTTGCTGAAGATTAATTGACCAGATAGTTGTGGGTTCAAATCTGGATTTTCTATTCTGCTGTATTGACCTATGTGTCTATTTTTGTTCCAGTATTATAATTTCTTGATCATTACAGCTTTGTAATAGAACTTGAAGTCCAGAATTGTAATACCTTCAACTTTGCTTTACCTTTTCAGTATTGATTTGATTATTTGAGGTCTTTTGAAATTCCATACAAATTTTAGGATTGTTTGTTCTAGCTCTATAAAAAATGCTGATGGTATTTTGATAGAGATTGCAATATATATGTATGTGTGTATATATATATACACACACACATATATTTATTTATTTATTTATTTATTTATTTATTTATTTATTTTTTACTGCTCTGGGTAATTTTATTGTTTTAACAATATTTGTTCTTCCATTCCAGAAGCATTGAATATTTTTCCCATTTCTTTGTGTCACCTTCAATTTCTTTCTTTGGCGTTTTATAGTATTCCAGGGTACAGATCTTTTACCTCTTTGATTAGGTTGATGTCTAGGTAATTATGTTTTTTGGTGCAATTGTAAATAAGATCAATTCCTTGATCTCTTCCTCTTGCTTCATTTTAGGTATATAGAAATGCAACAGATTTCTTTACATTGATTTTGTATCCTACCACATTACTAAATTCGTGCATCAGTTCTGGGAAATTCTTTGTGGATTCTTCCAGGTTTTCTATATAGAGTATCATATCACTTACAAATATTGAAATTTTGATTTGTTCCTTACTCATTTGGATACATTTGGTTTTCTTTTGTTGTCTGATTACTGCTGCTCAGACTGCCAATACTATGTTAAATAACAGTAGTAAGAGTGATATACCTATGTGGTTCCTGACCATAGAGGAAAAGTCCTCAGTTTTTCCCCTTTGAGGCTATGGATTTTTTGCATATGGCCTTTATTATATTGAGATATATTCCTTCTAACCCTACTTTGTTGAGGATTTTTTTTTTAATCGTAGATGGAGATTGCACTTTGTCAAATATATTTTCTGCAGCTATTGATGCATATGCATATGCATATGATGTCACATATCATATTGATTGATTTGAGAATATTGAACCACCCTTTCAGCTGAAGAATGAAATTCCTCTTCATCTTGGTGAGTTATTCTTTTAATGTACTGCTGGATTCATTTTATCAGTAGTTTTTTGAGAATTTATGCATCCTTGTTCATCAGGGAAATTGGCCTAGCTCTCTTTTTAGTGGAGTCTTTATCTGGTTTTGATATCAGGGAAATGCTGGACTAAAAAAACAATAAATTTGTAAGTTTTCCTTCCATTTCTATTTTTTTTGGAGAATATGTATTAACTCTTTTCTAAATGTTTGTTAGAATTCACCTGTGAAGCCATCTGTCCATGGATTCTTGTTTGTTGGGACATTTTTTATTACTGTTTCAATTTTCTTACTGGTTTTCAGTCTATTCAATTTGTAAATTTCTTCCTATATCATTTTTGGTAGTTTATATATTTATGTAACTTATCAATTTCTTCTAGGTTGTCCAATTTGTTGGCATATAGTTTTCAATAACATTCTCATAATTGTTTATATTTTTGTTGTGTTTCTTGTTGTTTTTCCTGTCTCATTTGTGATTTTATCAATTTGGATCCTTTTTTTGATAAGTCTGGAAATTGATATTGAAAGATGTATATCAATTTTATTAATTTCTTCAAAGAATCAGCTCTTGCTTTTATTGATCTTTTCTACTTTTTTTATGTTTCTATACCATTTATTTCTGCTTTAATCTCTATTATTTACCTTCTTCTTCTGGTTTTAGGTTTCATTAGTTTTTCTTTTCTAGACACTTAGGTGAAAGATTAGGCTGTTTGAGTTTTTGGGTTTTTTGCTTCTCTTGTTGTGGTGTGGTGAGTACTTGCTTCTTAAAGGAAGCTTGTGTTGCTGTATCGTTCCCTCTCAGGACCTCTTTTTCTACATCACAAATGTTTGGGACCATTTGTGTTTTCACTTCAATTTCTTTTCATACATTTAAAAAATTTGTCTTTCATTTCCTTGTTGATCCATTCATTGTTTACTAGACTGTTGTTTAACCTCCATGTATTTTTGGTCTTTCCAATTTTTTTCTTGTGGTTGATTTCAATTTTCACAGTGCTGTAGTCAGAAAAGTTACATGGTAAAATCTCAATCTTTTTGTACTTGTTGAGACCTGATATGTGACCTAGTATGTGATCTATTCTGGAGAATACCCCATGTGCACTTGAAC
Organism: Hyaena hyaena; assembly: GCF_003009895.1. NCBI lineage: Eukaryota > Metazoa > Chordata > Mammalia > Carnivora > Hyaenidae > Hyaena > Hyaena hyaena. Next base: position 12,103 of record NW_024082876.1, read on the forward strand.
AGAATGTGTATTCTGCAGCTTTAGGAAATGAAATGAAATTAAATGTCCAGGGTATATCTGTTAATTCTGGTCCAGTGTGTCATTCCAATGTGTCATTCAAAGCCATTGTTTCCTTTTTGATTTTCTATTTAGATGATATATCTATTTATGTAATGGGGTATAAGAGTCCCATTTATTATTCTCAATGTGCCTTTGTATCTGTTATTATTATTTTTTTTATATTTGGGGTCTTTTGTTTGAGGCATAAATATTTACAATTGTTAGGCTTCTATTGTATTGTCCCCTTTACTATATGATATATTGTCCTCCAACTTTTATTACAGTCTTTGTTTTAAAGTCTCATTTGTCTGATATAATTATTGCTTTCTTTTGAAGTCCATTTACATGCTAAATGTTTCTGGCTTTATTTTTACTTTCATTTTCATGTTAAATGTTTCTCCAGCCCCTCATTTTCAATCTGTGATGTGCCTTTAGTTCTGAAAGTAGCTCATTGTAGGTCGAATATAGATTAATTTCATAGGTTTCTGTTTTGTTTTGTTTTGTTTCGTTACCAATTCTGCCACCTTATGTGTTTTGATTGGAGCAGTTAATCCATTTTCATTCAGAATAATTACTGAAAGATAAGTATTTAGTGCCATTTATTACTTGTTTTGTTGTTGTTTCTGGAGATTTTCACTGATCCCTTCCAGTCTTTGTTACTTTTGGTCTACCCTTTCCACCCAAAGAGTGCTCTTTAATATTTGTTTTGGGGCTGGTTTAGTGTTCAGGAATTCTATTAATTGTTTGTCTTGGAAACTCATTATATTTCCTAGTTTGAATGATGGTCTTGCTGGATAGAATATTACTGGCTGAAGATTTTTCCCATTCAACATATTGAATATATCATGTCTCACTCCTTTCTGGTTTGCCATGTTCCTGTGGAGAAATCTGCAGCTACCTTTATGTGTCTCTTATTGTAAGTTAAGGAGTCTTGCTGTTTTCAGGGATTTTCTTTGTCAATATATCTTTAATTACAATATGTCTTATTAGACTGCTTTCTTTTGATTTTGCTGAGAGTTCTCTATGCCTCTTGGGTTTAGACGTCTGTTTCTTTACCCAGATCAGGGAAGTGTTCAGCTATTATTTCTTCAAAATAAATGTTCTGCTCCATTCTCTCTCTCTCTTCTTCTTTTGGGATTTCTATAATATGAATGTTATTACATTTGATGGAGTCACTGAATTCCATAAGTCTATTCTTGTGATTCATATTTTTTTTTCTCTTATTTGCTCTGCTTCATTATTTTCCATTATTTTATCTATTGTATCACTTATTGATCACTTATTGGTTCCTGTGCTTCTTCATCCTTGGGCTCATTGTATTAAGTTTATTTTGAATTTCAGTTACTGCATTTTTTAAAGTTTAAAACTGATTATATTTTTGCTTCTTTTATCTCTGAGGTAAGCACCTCTGGAAGTCTTCCATTATTCTTTCAAACCCAGTGAGTATCATGATTGTTGCTTTAAATTTTCTATACACCATGTTACTTATATCTGTTTTGCTTAGATCTTGGGCCATGAGACCTTATCCTGTTCTTTCTTCATTTTGGGTGAATTCCTCCACTGTGGCATTTTGTCTAAGTTTTGTGCTTTGTGTAATGTTTCCTGCTCCTGGCAGCTTTGGTTTTATTGCTCTTGAGTATAATGGCTTTATGAAGAAGAGGACATGTAGTGTCTAGGGTCTGGTTCTTCGGAGAATATATCTCTAGTGAGTGCTGTGTACACTCTGCTGTTGTGTTTTGGCTGCTCCGTCCTTGAGGCCAGTAGTCTGCATGGGCGTTCCTCACCTGCTGTGAACAATATTTAGTCCTTGGCCAGAATGTTGAGAGTTGTCACTAGGTGTGCTCTGGTCTGCCTGTAAAATGAAACCTGATACTCTTTCCATTAAAACTGAATTATTGCAGAACTCTCTGGTTGGAAGACATAGTATAGGCAGTAGTTTCTGCTGGTCTTCTTGGGGAAGGAGTCTGCTGTGCTGGGACTGAGGCAAACTTGGCCAACAAAGGCCATACTGGCTGAGCTTAGGGGTGTGGGATTTGGTACAAGCAAGTTGGGAACCCAGTGGTGGCTATGTGTTTATGCTGAGGAGCAGGAGAGGGAAATGGCACCAACCAGCTCCTTTGCCCCTGGAGAAGGGTTTTTATGCCTGCTGCTCTCAAAGAAGCACATTGAAAATATTGAATAATCTTCCCCCTGTGTGTTCCAGGAGTTTTTCTGATTGCATTTTCCACACTGTGCTTACAGGGTTTGCCCTCTATCTCACCAGAGCAGCACAGTGTCCTCTGGGCTCTATCCCAGCCAAGTCTGTTGACTTTTAAAACCCCAGTATTTAGGGATGTGAGATGGACAGGCACCTACACTGGTCTTCTGGAGGAAGGTCTCACCATGCTGGGACCAAGGAAGGTTTGACTGAGAAGGGCAGTTGCACCAGAGCACAGAAGTGTGGGACTTGGTGTAAGAAGGTTCTGTAGCCAGTTTCAGGGCTGAGTTGCTTTCTGCATGTGGCTCTGTGTTCATGCTGGGGTGTGTGTGAGGGAAATGGAGCCAGTTGGCTTCCTTGTTCCAGGAGAGGTGACTGTGTGAATGCTATCTCTCAGGTTCCTGCTCTAGGAAGAGAGAACAATCTTCCCACTGTGTGCTCCAGGCAAGCCTCCTCTCTCCTAGAGAGGTCGTTTGCCTGCCTTCACTCTTAGAACAATGTAGCATTCCCTTCACCACCACATATACTCCTAGAACAATGTAGTGCCCTCAGGGCTCTATCCCAGCCAAGTAGGAGGATCTTTGAAATTCCAGTCTTTCAGCCCAGCTTGTTGGAAGAAGATAGAAAATCAGCCCCTCTCACTTTCCCACCCAATGGCTTAGGGAAGTGTTCTCCTTGTGTGTTCCCCAGTGTACTCTTTTTTCTCTTGCCCTTCTCCACAACCATAGCTTTCTCCCTTCCATAGCACCCAGTCTGTTTCTCCCCCAAACCACATCTCTGCATTTCCTACCTTCTTCAATGTAGCTTCTTCTTTCCCTTTAGTTATGGAATTTGTTTTGTCAGTCTTCAGGCTGATTTTTTGTGTATAAAAATGATTTGATAGTTATCTAGTTATGATTTAGGGATGAGATGAGCCTAGCATCCTCTTAGTATGGCACCAAAAATAAATTTTGGTTCTTCTGTATTTCAGAGAAAGAACCAAAAACATTTGTTTTTGTGAAATATGTAAATATATACATATGTTATATTAGCATATCTCTTATCTATTCTTTTTTTTAAATGATAATTTCTTTTTTTAAGACTGAAAAGGAGAAGGGCAGAATAGAGGAGGAAAGAGGATCTAAACAGGCTCTGCATTGACAACAGTGAGCCAAATGCAGGGATCGAAATCATGAACCATGAGATCATGACTTGAGCCAAAGTTAGAGTGCCCCTAGGCGCTCCACTTTCTATTCTTAAATGATCAGTGCAAACCAAATATACACTCCTCTATGTGTATTACGGTTAACTCACTGGAAAGTTTACCCCCAACATAACCATGTATCTAGATACTTGAGAATAGGCAGTTGTACCCAACCTGATACATCTCTGATGTCAGGTGAAGTTATAATAGATCCAAGTCAAGAAACTCAATTCTATCTTAATCTATTTTCTCAAGTTTGGACTAACTTTCCTCTACATAAAACCACATGCAATGCACTAAATATTAGTTTATGCCGCAAATATATCTAGAATATGGGGGATGTCATATGTGTAGATTTATCCACTGCATAGGTATTTATAATAAAAAGCACCCAAGTTTTCATTGCTAATGTGCTGGTTAATATATTCATAAATTAGTATATTCTATATTCATATACTATGTAGAATTTTAAAATTAATTCAAATAAGTTATGATATGTTATTTAGGAGGGTATAAAAGCAAATTGAACACTGACATTACACAGGCAATTAGTGTTTTATTTTCTCTTCATGACTTCACTTTTAACTTTTAAAATGTTTCTAGGATTCCTGAATTCTCTTCTACATTAGTTCCATTAATATTTCATTATTTCTTAATTGAGTAGCCACAGCTTTCTTGAAGAAGTTGAAGTCAAATCCATGAAGGTATTTACATAAATCTTCCCAGATTTGGGGTTTCTAAGAAAGCTCAAATAAAAAATGGTTTGTGTTCAATACTGCATTTGGCAACAAGAAACAAAAACTTAATCAGTAGCTCACACATTTATAGAATCTGTATTCTTAAGTAGCTGGAAATCCTGAGGCTACAGTTACTTCTTTCTTTCACCAGCTCAAGGATGTGTTGTTATAAGTTTCTAGAATGTTCATATTTCATCCACGGTCTTGATAAATAAACTTCAGGAATCAGATTTACACATTCTTAAATTAATTATCAGAGAATCAGGCCCAATTAAAGAGGAATTCTATCATTGAAAATTTCCATTTTCAAGGACGCAATGGAGGTGGGGAGTAAGGTATTTCACCTGGCCACACTGTCATCCAGAACACAGTAATGTTGTTAGTATCAAAGAAAACTCAGATGGTATCTAGATCTATACTTGTGGTGAACAGAATATAATATATAAACTTGTCAAATCACTATTTTGTACACTTAACACTAACATAAAATTGTGTGTTAAATATACTCAAGAAAAGGAGAATATAGATATTCCTAGGAAACAAAGAGTCTCTGACATACTCCACTTTAGCAACACACAGAAAACTTTGAAACATACTTTTTTCCATAATGAATTGTGTGCTTGAAGAGATTTCTTGGAAAAAAAGGTGAGATCCAATTCACTTAGGATGAAGTGTCTTTTTCCCTGTCCAACAACCATATCTATCTTTTTTCTTATACACAGAAAACACATGCCTCCTCCACATAGGAAAACTAAAAACTAAATCAGATATAATTATCTTATTAATCTCACGAATATAACTATCTGGATAATATGTGATTCTCTTCAAGATATCTATTTTTAGCTCCTTATGTTCTGGAAATTCCTAAGCCAAAAGAAAAGTTGCACACTCCCAATAACTTTATATTTGAATTTTGTTTGAACTCCCATTCAAATATAAAAGAATAAAAACATAATATAAGCAATTTATTATAAATTTACACTTATAAATGAGTAAAGTGAGAAATACAGAGTAGCCACTTGTTCATAGTCATTATCAGATTATGCTGAGTGGGGTGTAAGTGGGATCATTACAGGCTGTATGGAATCTGAAGTTAAGAGAAAGAAAACTTTACCACACTAAAAGGTAGCTAATGGAGTTTTCAAAGCAAATGTAGTTTAAAGGAGATTTCCCGATACAGAAACTAAGAACTTTGATCAGGAGATACAGCCTATCTTGGGAAAACCTGATAGAAAGTAATTGGGGAATCAAAAATCCACTCTTCCATTGTCTCTCTGTCCTCAAGCTCTCCAGGGCTTCCCAGTGACTAACCAAATTGATATCACATACCTGAAGAGCCTATTGAGCCATCCGTTCAGGGAAGTCTACTGGGATACAGGACAGGATGACCAGAAATGAAGAAAGAATTGGAAGGGAAAATGAAAAACAAACAAACAAATAACAAACACCCAGAAAAATCCATCCAGGCTTTACACAGGTAAAATATTTGGCTTTCTAATACAGGGAGAGACTCCCACTTTCTGGTTCAACATGTAAGGAGATTGGAGTTATCACCCCTGTCCCAACAGCATGAAAAAGCTAATAAAACTGAAAATCAACAACTTTTCCTGTATCAGATAAATGAAGTCACAGGTAATCCATGCTTCCAAATTACAGAGACATCAGAATAGAATCATGACTTATTGAAGCAAAATCCCAAGAACAGAATCCTCCATGAGAAACAGTACTGATACAATATGTCCAACTTTTTAAATGTCTGTATATTTTGACAGAGAGAGAGAGAGAAAACGTTTCAAAGAGGGACAGAGGGTAAAGGAGTGAGAGAATCCCAAACAGGCTCCACTGCTGTGAGTGAAGAACTCAATGTGGGGCTCAATCTTATGAACCATGAGGTCATGATGTGAGCCAAAATCAAAAGTTGGATGCTTAACCAACTGAGCCACCCAGCTACGCCCAAAATGCCCAACTTTTAACAAAAAATGTAAAAGCTCTCCTAAAAGGCAAAACAAAACAAAACACATAGTTTGATGAAACAGAGCAAACATTAGAATTAGACACAAGAATGGCAGAGATGTAGGAATTATCAGACCAGTACATTAAAACAACTATAACTGATATTCTAATGGCTCTAATGAAAAAAAAAAACAACAACAACAACAACCAACCAAACAAACCCTGGAAAACATGCAAGAAAAACTCAGTAATTTAAACAAGAATATAGAAACTAAGAAGAAGTAATCAGAAAGACTTGAGATTAAGACCATTGTAACAGAAATGAAGAATGTCTTTGATAAGTTCGTCAGTAGACTGTGTTGAGGAAAGAATCAGTGAATTTGAAGCAATATCAATAGACACTTCCCAAACTTAAATAAAAACAGAAGAATGAAAAACACAGAACAAAAACAAATAATTAATTGTGTGACAATTTAAAAATGTTTAATCAATTAATGGAATACTAGAAGGTAAAGGAATGAGAGTAAGGATCAGAAGAAATACTTGAAATAATCATGACTGATGATTTCCCAATATTAATGAAAGTCATTAAAACACAGTTCCAAACAGGATAAATATCAAAAATATCCACTAGGCCATATCACATTCAAACTGCAAAAAAATCAAAGACAAAGAGGAAATCTTGCAAAAAGGCAGAGAGGAAAAATCACCTTTCTTATAGAGCAACAAAGGTAACAATTGAATCAGACTCTTGTTTAGATATGATGGAAGAGGGGTGCCTGGGTGACTCCATGAGTTAAGTATCTGACTTCAGCTAAGGTCATGATCCCACAGTTCGTGAGTTTGAGTTGGGTCTGTACTGACAGCTCAGAACCTGGAGCTTGCTTCAGATTCTGTCTCCCTCTCTCTCTACCCCTCCCCCATTCGTGCTCTGCCTCTCTGTCTCTCAAAAATAAATAAACATTTAAAAATTAGATAAGATGCAAGAAGAGAGTGAGGTGACATAGTTAAAGTATTGGGGAAAAATACTGACCTAGAATTCTGTATCCAGAAAAAAATTACTCTTCACTGTGAGAAAGAAATAGAGTTTCCAAAAACAAATTAAATTCAGGAAGCTTTTGCCACTACATACACTTTGTAAAAATGTTAAAATTTATTCAGAAGGAAGAAGATATTGTAGGGCAGCAAGTAAAATCTACATAAGGAAAAGAAGATAATTAAAGAGAGAGAAAATAGGGATGACATAATTCTTATTTTTCATACACAGAATTGACCTAACAGAATACACTTTGTTCTAAATCAGAATAGTTAACTAAGTGGAATTTAAATAAAAACTTAAAAAAGTATATAGCAAGAAAGTATTCAGTGATTATGGCTTATGAATAGGTGAAATAAGTAACACTAATGCCATAAGAGATCAGGAAGAGGAATCAGGAATATTCTTTTATATGATACTTGCACTCCTACCCATTAAGTGCTCTAGTGTCATTTAAAAGAGTACTTGAATTAGTTTTATTTTATTTTTTTAGTATAGTTGACACAAAATTACATTAGTTTCAAGAGTACTATGTTCACAACAACTGTTAGTTCTAAATGTATCTTTTAAGCTCAAGGACAATCACACACACAAAATAAAACAAAAGGTATTACTGATACACTAAAAGAGAAGAACACATAAATTATACAAAGTACTTTTAAAAAAGCAGATAAATCAAAAGAAGAGTGGAAAGAAATAATGGCAGCAAATATAAAGTAACAAATATTGTGGATACTTATATTATGATATCAATAATGACTTGAAATATCAATGATATAAATACAGCAATAAAAACAAAACCAAACTTGTTGTTTACAAAGAACTTACTTTAAATATAAAGACACATATAGTCTAAAAATTAGGGATGAATTTATATATTGTATTAAACTAATAAAAATAAATATTAGTAGCTTAATCCCAGACCAAGCCAACTTCAGAACAAAAAAAAATTAATGAGAATTAAATGGGGCATAATATAATAATCTTTAATGTGTATATGCCTAACAAGAAAGTGCCCCAAAAAAGGCAAAGTAAAAACTTATCGAATTGTAAGGGAAAAATAGATGAATCCACTATTGTAGTTGGAGACTTCAGTTGCTATCTATCAATGGTGATAACTTCAGCAGGCAGAAAATTGGTAGTGACATAGTTCAACTAAACAGTATCATCAGTCAATTGGATATAACAGATATTTATAGGCTACTTTGTGCAACAACAGCAAATTACACATACTTCTCAAGCTCACATAGAACATTGACGAAAATGGACTACATTCCAGCCCTTAGCAAACTTTAACAAATTTAAAAGTCTAGAAATGATACAACGTTTTCTCTCAGATCAGAATGAAAATAAGCAATAAATCAATAATAGAGAGAGGAGCACCTGGGTGGCTCAGTCAGTTAAGCGTCCAACTTCAGTTCAAGTCATGATCTCACAGTTTGTGGGTTCGATCCTCACATTGGGCTATTTGCTGACAGCTCGGAGCCTGGATTTTGCCTCAGATTCTGTGTCCCCCTCTATCTCTGCTCCTCTCTGCTCATTCTCTGTCTCTTTCTAACAAAAATGAAGGTTTAAAGGTTTAAAATTAAAAAAAAATAGTAGAGAGATAGCTGGAAAGTCCTCAAATATTTAGGTGTTAAACAATACATTTTTAAATAACACATGGGTCAAGGAAATTGAATGGGTCAATAGAATTTGAAAAATATTTTCAACACATGATGATAGAAATTTAGATACACTGACACGTAAAACAAAATCAAGGCCACTACTAGTATTGTTCATGTTGTGGGAAGGAAAGAAAGAAATTACATACATATACACATATGTTATATATATATGTGTGTGTGTGTGTGTGTGTGTGTATTATAAATCCTTTTCTGCAGTTAAATACAAATTCTGTTAATTATGACTGCCTTCTTTGATCACATATTTCAAGTTCTGCTACTGTCTGTCAATATTTTGGCTGGTATGATTGTAAGACAATTCCAATCTTCTTTGCTTTTGGATGTGAATCGTTTTTTTTTTTTTTCCAAGATGAAATAAATGTGTTTTCTGGGGTGCTTGGGAGACTCAGTTGGTTAAGCATCCAATTCTGGTCTGGTCATCATCTCATGGTTTGTGAAATTGAGCCACATATGCAGCTCCACACTGACAGCACAGAGCCTGTTTGGGATTCTCTCCCTACCTCTGCTTCTCTCCTGCTTACATGCTCTCTCTCTCAAAATAAATAAAATAAGCTTTAAAAAATTAAATATATTTCTCTCTTTTTTAAACTTTTCAGGACCATTGATCAAGGAAAACTTAATAGTGTTCCCCGAATGATCTGGATTTTAAGCATAGTAATCCTTGTACCTGGGGCAACAGCAATATAATTTACCTGTGACAATTTATATTAAAAAAGTGTAGTGACTGTTTTCAACCTTCTGGCTTAACAGTGTGAGAAGCATGAAGTGACTACATACAGTTTCAGTTCCACTAAGTTAGATCCAGTGCCTTGATCTGTGTGACTGAATATTTATTTCTTTCTCAATGATACACGGGGCCAGGGACAGAAGTCAATGCATAGTTCAGTGGGTTATTTTGATTCATAATAGAAATGGCCACTTTTATTTCCATTATTTGGTAAGGGAAACCAGCATGAAGGAGAGAGTACAACATGAATATAATTCATATATCATAGCCTATAAAAACATATTTGGTAGAGTGCTTTCCCAAGTTGGCCCTGTAACTAAGATCGACCAGGCATTTCCACTCTTGCGTCAGGATGGATATTTCTGGGTGATGGTGCATGCCATACAGAAACAGTGTCTTATGGGAATGAGTCCATCAATCACTTTCCTTTTTATGAAAAGACAAATAATGTTGTGTGGCCAGCAACCATAAACTATAGAATTAAATGGTAAAGTACTATTTATACCAACGAATGAGAGAATTTCATAGGTTCTTGGAGGAAGCTATTGTATAGAAAGGCATATATATACACCCTATCAAAGTGTGCCTGTACATTGGAGAAAAAAAAATGTTTCCCCTTCCCCAAAGAATTGAAAAGTCCAAGATAATCAACCTATCCCCAGATGGCTGGCTCATTTTCTCAGTGAATATTACTATGTCAGTGTCATACCTTTGATTTATCTTATTGGGAAATTGAATACAAACCAAATCAACCTTGGTGGAGCCAAGTTTATTAAGCTGAGCTCATGTATTGATTCCATTCAAGCCTGTATAGTCACTATGTAAAAGGGCCCATAAAGTAAGCACCAGATTGACTAGAGAGACAGGAATATCTCAGAAGAGTCAACAATTTCACTATATTTTTGGAACCTTCTGTAGAACCATGTTACCTGGAGGTAAGCACTTATAGCACATAGATATATTCACAATCTGTGCCTATTCCCAAATTGTCACTACTTTAATATTGCTTGTCCACAAATATATTGTAATTATAACAATAATTATCTCATAATAATTCATACCCTGTGTATATTTAGTCCATTTTGTCTAACTTATACTTCCATAACCATTCACTACTTTCTTTTAAATAGTGTTGGTTATCACCAAGATTCTCTGTACCAACAAAATCTAAGAACCCAAAATCTGTTTGTCACTAAAGGAACTGTGAAGAATCTCTCAACACATTATAAATTCCCAGGCTTCGTGGAGATACCATCACCCAGGTGTTCATTTCGCCCTGGACTTTCTCATTGATCATAGCTCTACAACCTTTTATCCATAATACCCACGAACACTCCACCTTAACAATGAACAACTGCCATCCCTACAGGCAAAAGAAATATGCTCAATCTCTAGTAAGAGTCTCTAGTGTTTGTTTGGTTTCAGGCAGAGAATTTAGTGATTCATCACTTCCATATAACATCCAGTGTTCATTCTACCAAGGGTCTTCCTTAATGTCCATCACCCATTTCACCTATCCTCTCACCCAACTCCCCTCCAGAAACCCTCAGTTTGTTCTCTATAGTTAATAGTCTGTTATGATGGAGCACCAGCTCAGTGAGTTAAGAGGCTGACTCTTGGTTTCATCTCAGGTCATGATCTCACGGTTCATCAGTTTGAGCGCTGCATCAGGCTCTGTGTTGACAGCACAGGACCTGCTTGGGATTCCTTGTCTCCTCTTTCTGCCACATCCCGTTTTCCCTTTTTCCTGCCCTCGCATGCATGTTCTCTCTCCCTCAAAATAAATAAGTAAACTTTAAAAAGAGCTTCTTATAGTTTGCCTCCCTCTCTGTTTTTGTCTTATTTTATTTTTCTTTCCTTTCCCCTATGTTTATCTGTTCTGTATCTTAAATTCCACATATAGTGAAATCATGAGTATCTATCTTTCTCTGACTGAAATATTGTTTAGCAAAATACACTAGTTTCATCCACATTATTGCAAATGGCAATATTTCACTCTTTTGATGGCTAAGTAATATTCAGTTGCATATATATATATAGTCATACTTTTGTGGGTCCATTTCTGGGTTCTCTCTTTTGTTCCACTGATATATATATATATAGATATAGATAGATATATATATATACATATATATATATACCATATTTTATTTATCCATTCATAAGTCTTAGGACATTTGGCCTCTGTAAATAGTTTGACTGTTGTTGATAATGCTGCTATAAACATCGGGGTTCATTTACCCCTTTAAATCTGTGTTTTTGTATCATTTATACTAGTACAATTGATGGATCATAGGGTCGTTCTACTTTAAGTTTCTTGAGGAACCTCCATACTGTTCTCCAGAGTGGCTGCATCAGGTGGCATTCCCCAAAACAGTGCAAGACGATTCCCTTACCTCTACATCCTTGACAACATCTTTGTTTCCTGAGTTGTTAATTGTAGCCATTCTGACAGGTGCGAGGGGGTATCTCATTATGTAATATCCTGATGATTAGTGATGCTGAACATTTTTTCATGTGTCCATGAGTCGTTTGTATATTTTCTTTGGAAAAGTGTCTGTTTATGTCTTCTGACCATTTCTTAACTGGATTATTTATTTTTTCAGTGTTGAGTTTGATAAGTTCTTTATAGATACTAGTCCATTATCCAATATGTCATTTGCAGATATCTTCTCCCATTCCATAGGTTGCCTTTTAGTTTTGTTGATTATTTCCTTTGTTGTGTAGAAGACCTCATCTTGATGAAGTCCCAATAGTTCATTTTTGCTTTTGTTTCCCTTGCCTTTGGAGACATGCCTAGTAAGAAGTTGCTAGAGCCAAAGTCAAAGGGCTTTCTGCCTCTGTTTTCCTCTAGGGTTTATGGTTTCCTGTATCAAATTCAGGTATTTAACCCATTTTGAATTGATTTTTGTGTATGGTATAAGAAAGTGATCCAGTTTCATTTGTTTGCATGTTGCTGTCCAGTTTTCCCAGCACCATATATTGAAGAGACTGTACTTTTTCCATTGGATATTCTTTCACACTTTTTAAAAAGAGTACTTGGTCATACTTTTGTGAGTCCATTTCTGGGTTCTCTATTTTGTTCCACTGATCTAAGTGTATATTTTTGTGCTAGTACTAAATTGCCTTGATGATCACAGCTTTGTAATACAGCTTGAAGCCCAGAATTGTGATGCCTCCAGTTTTGGTTTTCTTTTTCAACATTACTTTGGCTATTCAGCATCTTTTATGGTGCCATACAAATTTTAGAATTGATTCTTTTCTAGCTTTTTGAGAAATGCTGGTACTATTTTGATACAGATTACATTGAATGTGTAAATTGCTTTCGGTAATATATAGGTATAGACATATATATATTTAATAATTTTTGATCTTCTAATCCATAAGCATCAAGTATTTTTTTTTTCCATTTCTTTGTGTCTTCTTCAATTTCTTTAATAAGTGTTGCATAGTTTTCGGTGTATATATTTTTTATCACTTGGTTAGGCTTATACCTAGGTATCTTATGGTTTGGGGTGAATTTTTTTTAAGTGGGATTGATTCATTGGTTTTTCTTTCTGTACTTTATTATTGGTGTATAGAAGGAAGAAAACTCTCAAATACACAACCTAACCTTCCATCTAAAAGAGCTGGAGTAAGCAACAAATAAAGCCAAAACACAGCAGAAAAATGGAAATAGTCAAGATTAGAGCAGAAATAAATGATAGGGAAAAAAACACAGTAGAACAGATCAAGAAAACTAGGAGCAGGTTCTAGGAATAATTAACAAAATTGATAGCAGTTAGCCAGACGTTTCAAAAAGAAAAGAGAAAGTACCCAAACAAATAAAACCATGAATGAAGGAGGAGAGATCACAAACAACACTTCAGAAAAATAAATAATTGTTAGAGAATATCATGAGAAATTATATACCAACAAATTAGGAAGTCTGGAAGAAAGGCATAGAATTTAAAAAAAAAAAACATATAAACTACCAAAACTGAAACAGGAAGAAATAGACAATTTGACCATACTCATAACCAGTAAAGCAATTGAATCAGTAATCAAAATCTCCCAATAGGGGCTCCTGGGTAGTTCAGTCAGTTAAGCATCCAATTCTTCATCTCAGCTCAGGTCCCAATCCCAGCATCATTGGGTAAATCCCCATGTCAGGCTCCACGATGAATGAGGAACCTGGTTGAGATTCCCTCTCTCTCCCTCTGGACCCCTTCCTCATTTGTGTTCTCTCTCTCTTTGTCTCTCTCTCTAAAAATAAAATCCTTAAAAAAATATCCCAACAAACAACAATCTAGGACTGGATGGCTTCCTAGGGGAGTTCCACCACACATTTAAAGAAGAATGAATACCTATTATTTTAAAATTGTTCCAAACAATAGAATGGGAGGAAAACTTCCAAACTCACTTGACGAGGCCAGTATTACCTTGATTCCAAAATCAGACAAAAACCCCTCTAAAAAGGTAAATTACAGACTAATATCCCTGAATAAAAGGGGTGAAAAAGTTTCCAACAAGATAGTAGCAAGTTGAATCCAACAGTACATTAAAATAATTATTTACCCTTATCGAGCAAGATTTATTCCTGGACTGCAGGGCTGGTTCAATAACCCCAAATTAGTCAAAGTGTTACACCACATTAATAAAAGAAATAACAAGAACTATATGATTCTCTCAATAGATGCAGTAAAGCATTTGACAAAATACATCATTTTTTAAATAAAAACACAAAAAATTAGAAATAGAGGGGCGCCTGGGTGGCTTAGTCAGTTGAGCATCTGACTTTTGCTTAGGTCATGATCTCACGGTTCGTGGGTTCGAGCCCCATGTCGGGCTCTGTGCTGACTGCGAGCACAGAGCCTGGAGCCTGTTTCAGTCTGTGACTCCCTCTCTCTCTGACCCTCCCCTGCTCACGCTGCCTCTCTCTCCTAGAAATAGATAAAAATATTTTTAAAAATTAGAAATAGAAAGAACATACCTCAACATTATAAAGACAATGTGCAAAAGACCTAGAACTAATATGGGAGCATCCAAATATATAAAACAATTAATCACAAACATAAGCAACCTTATTGATAATATTGTGCTTTTTTTTTTTTTTTTTTGAGAAGAAATCCGTTTCTTCTTGAGTGCACATAGTATATTCTCCAAGATAGATCACATACTGGGTCACAAAGTAGTCCTTTGTAAATTTAAAAGAACTGAGATTATACCATGCACTCTTTCCAATGACAATGCTTTGAAAGTTGAAATCAACCACAGGAAAAAGTATGGAAAACCTACAAAGAGGTTAAAGAAAATCGTACTAAAGAACAAATGGGTTGGGGCGCCTGGGTGGCTTAGTCGGTTAAGCGTCCGACTTTTGCTTAGGTCATGATCTCACGGTTCGTGGTTTCGAGCCCCGCATCAGGCTTTGTGTTGACTGCCAGCTCAGAGCCTGGAGCCTGTTTCAGAGTCTGTCGCTCCCTCTCTCTCTGACCCTTCCCTGCTCACGCTGTCTCTCTCTCTCTCCTAGAAATAAATAAAACATTGGGGAAAAAAAGAACAAATGGGTCAACCAGACAATTAGAGAAGAAATTTTAAAATATATAGAAATAAATGAAGAAGAAAATACAACAATCCAAACCCTTTGGGATGCTGCAAAGGCAGTCTTAAGAGGAAAATACATTACAATCCAGACCTATCTCAAGTTACAAGAAAAATCACAAAGACAAACTCTAACAGCACACCTAAAGGAACTAGAAGCAGAAAAGCAAAGACATCCCAAACCCAGCAAAAGAAATAAATAATAAAGATCAGGGCAGAAATAAACAATGTAGAATACAAACTAATAGCTGAACAGATGAATGAAACCAATAGTTGGTGTTTTGAAAAAATAAACAAAAATGATAAAGAAAATTCTTTATCACAAAGAAAAGAGAGAGCACCCAAATAGATAAAATTATGAATCAAAACGGATTTATTACAACCAGTTCCTCAGAAATACAAGCAATTATCAGGAAATACTATGAAAAATTATATGCCAACAAACTGGACAACCTGGAAGACATGGACAAATTCCTAAACACTCAGACACTACCAAATTCAAATGGGAAGAGATAGGAAATTTGACTCATAACTAGTGCAGATATTGAATCAGTTATCAACAATCTCCCAACAAATTAGAGTCCTGGACCAGATGGTTTCCCTGGGGAATTCTACTATACATTTAAAACAGAGTCAACACCTACACTTCTCAAGCTGTTCCAAAAAATAGAAATGGAAGGAAAACTTCCGGATCCATTCTATGAAGCCAGCATCACTTTGATTCCCAAACCAGACAGAGATCCAGCAAAAAAAGAGGAGTATAGGCCAATATCCCTGATGAATATGGATGCAAAAATTCTCCACAAGATACAAGCTAATCAAATTCAACAGCAACAGCATATAAAAAGAATTATTCACCATGATCAAGTGGGATTCATTCCTGGGTTGCAGGGCTGATTCAATACTCACAAACCAATCAGTGTGATACATTACATTAACAAAGAAAAGATGAGAACCATATGATCCTGGTATTAGATGCAGAAAAAGCATTTGACAAAATACAGCATTCTTTCTTAATAAAAAGCCTCGAGAAAGTCAGGATAGAAGGAACATACTTAAACATCATAAAAGCCATTTATGGAAACCTTACAGCTAATATCATCCTCAATGAGGAAAAACTGAGATCATTACCCCTGAGATCAGGATCATGACAGGGATGTTCACTCTCACCACTGTTCTTTAACACAGTGCTGGAAGTCCTAGCATCAGCCATTAGACAACAAAAGGAAATAAAAAGCATCAGAATTGGGAAAGATGAGGTCAAACTTTTACTTTTTGCAGACGACATGATACTCTACATGGAAAACCTGGCAGACTCCACCAAAATTATGGTAGAACTGATACATGAGTTCAGCAATGTCACAGGGTAAAAATCAATGTACAGAAATCGGTTACATTTTTATACACCAATAATGAAGCAACAGAAAGAGAAATCAAGAAACTGAACCCATTTATAATTGCACCAAAACCCATAAAATACCTAGGAATAAACAACCAAAAATGTAAAAGAACTATATGATGATGTGACGTTGGTCAGAGTGGCAAAACTGAACAAATCAGGAGACTATAGATGCTGGCGAGGATGTGGAGAGAAACAGACACCTTCTTACACTGTTGGTGGGAATGCAAACTGGTGCAGCTGCTCTGCAGAACAGTGTGGAGGTTCCTCAAAAATATTAAAAATAAAACTTCCCTATGACACAATGATAGCACTGCTAGGAATTTACCCAAGGATACAGGAGTGCTGATGCATAGGCACACAGGTACCCCAATGTTCATCGCAGCACTTTCAGCAACAGCCAAATCATGGAAAGAGCCTAAATGTCCATCAACTGATGAATGGATCAAGAAGATGTATATATGGAATACTACATGGCAATGAGAAAGAATGAAATCGGGCCATGTGTAGCAATGTGAATGGAACTGGAGGGTGTTATCCTAAGTGAAATAAGTCATTCAGAGAAAGACAGATACCATATATTTTCACTCATATGTGGATCTTGAGAACTTAACAGAAGACCATGGGGAATGGGAAGGGGAAAAAAAAGTTACAGAGAGGGAGGGAGGCAAGCCACAAGAGACTCTTAAGGACTGAGATCAAACTGAGGGTTGATGGGGGGTGGGGAAGAGCGGAAAGTGGGTGATGGGCATTGAAGAAGGCTTTTATTGGGATGAGCACTGGGTTTGTATGAAAACCAATTTGACAATAAATTATATTAAAAAAAGAAAATAAATAAAATTTAAAAATTTTAAGTTAAAAAAATGATGTTTGGTTATATAAAATCAAGGAAGGAATGCCACAACACAAGAAAGGGAAGCATAGATATTATAATAAAAGACTCACAGTAATAACCAAAATATTTAATATTTGTATGCATTTATAACTTATTTTCTCATCAAATGTAAAACAGTGTAATTAATTTCTCCAGTTTTATATTTCAATATACATGACTGATATTAGCAAAATTTTGTTAAATAATATTCTCATCTTTTACTAGGTTAAGTGCCCCGTTTTATTTTATTAATTTTTAATACTTATTTACTTTTGATAGAGTGAGACAGAGCACGAGTGGGCAGGGGCAGACAGAAAAGGAGACACAGTATATGAAGCAGGTCCAGGCTCCGTGCTGATTTCTCAACACAGAGTTCAATGTGGCGCTCAAACTCACAAGCGACAACATCATGGCCTGAGCTGAAGTCGGAACCCTAACTGACTGAGCCACCCAGACGCTCCATACCCCATTTTAAACAAAAGCAAAAGTTAAAAATTACTTTTATTGTAAACTCTGAGTTACAAACCTGTGGAATGATTGTGTAATAAATAAGACATCCCTGCAGAAGGTACTTGTAAGCATTTGGCATACCTCACCCCACTTATTTCTAGGATATCCATTAGAACAAATTTAAAGACGTGGCAGCAATGTAAAATTGTAAGTACTTTTCCTCAGTCCACCTTGTAATCAGTGGCACCTGCCAGATTAAACTGTTCTCTGAGTCTAAATACTCATTTTATTGCATGTTCTAAAAGTCAGCTTGCCATTTCAACAGGACACCTGATGAGATCAATGTTTTCATGGGTTAACTGTCTTATACAGCTTCAAAAAGAAGAATTATTTTGACACAGCATAATTTAACTTATTCGCAATTACCAATAGTTCCCTCTGCAAACTCACTAGACAGTAGGTAGGAAATTGTCCCTTTACTAGTTCTGCGATTATATAGCTGAACTTCTTGCATCTCTTCAACCCTTGTTCTCTAACTCACAAAAGTTTAGACAGCATTATCTGAGATCTCTTCTAGCTCTCATATCTGTTCTGGAATAATCAAGTGGATCCGTCTTTAGTCTAATTCTGCATTAGCAGAATACAACAGTGTTGATTTGGCTGTTTTACTCTATCTAGATGCAGAACTGAATGGATCTCCACATAAGCAAAGTGAAGTGAATTGCCTGAATTTTGGCCCTTGTGGACGTGGACATTGGGGATCAATTAGAAGAAAGAGGAATCTCTTAAGTCTTGATGATGTAAGGTTTTGCATATTAAATGTAGTAACTCATCCTTCTGTCTTCCAACAATAGAACCTAATAGAATTAGGTGTAAAGTGTCATAGTCTGCTTTCACTGGGCAAGATAATAGGACAGGAAGATGTTTTAACTAATCATTATATATAAAATGAAAAAAATTCACTGAAGAGAATTGTTTTCTGATTCCAATAAGTTCTGGGCAACAGGACTCTAAATGTGCCCATAGGTTTTATATTAAAGAGATTGATGAGCAATAGAAGTGAGAAACAGATGTTACAAAGTATCCCTCAAATTTTACCTCTCCTAAATTTTAGGAGATAAAGAAAATGCCCTCATTGTCAGAGAATTTTGATCTGATGCAGACCCTGTGAAAAATAACATGATCTTGTGGGGTAGCCTGGGAGACTATGTTAGCAAAGTTTGGTGCTTAAATATTTTAAAGAATTCAGTGGACTATTAACAGGCAATGATGTCTATATAAAAAATATCCTCTGCCAAAATACAAACTCAAAGAACTTCAGACGAGGTGAGTCATAGTAATACTACTGAATTACGTTGACTTGTGTTAGTTAAAACTCAGGGAAATATTTTGGAAATGTGGTTTTTCTCTCTTACGGATATATTTTCTACTTATAGAGAATAAGCAGTTCCATAACAGACTAGAAAAGCTAAGAGTAAATTTAAAATATTAAAATGTATAAATCTATTATAATTATATGATGTGTGGTCCTGGAGTGGAGGACTTATAATTAAGTCACTTAATCCATCTGGACTAGAGGCTTCCCAATGCTTAACATATGAAATGAACAAATGAAACTGGCACCTATTGAAGACTGACTATATGCCAAACACACAGAACTCAATAAATTCTGTCTTCACATCCATTCTATTAGGTTGTTGGGACTGAGTTAGCTGAGGCTCAGACTAACAATTTGCTTCTTGGTCTTGGGCTCTTTTAAAGTGTGCTTGACATGTAACTTTTGCAAAGTATATTTAGGACCTGAGATACTCACATTTGCAGATAGAAGTCCTATAAGTTGAGGATTTTTTTTCTTTTAACTATATAAATGTCAGCAATGTGCTTCTTAAAATGATCCAGGGAGACATTCATGGTAGATCAAGCCTGTAGCTCCAGGAACAATATTCTCCAAGCCATAATGTAAACATGGGTGGTGTTTCATGTAATTCTAGTGTATTAAATATGGTCCATGTCCAGTAAAGAAATCTGTTGGGTATTAATGAAAATAGACTCTATGTGTTATATCCTAAAGGTTTTAAGTCCCAGATTTACAAGATTCTGAAAGTAACTATTGGCCTTTATTGCCCATTGAGATGCCAGTTTTCAATTTAGGAAACAGACAAAAAATGTTTTAACTATCATTAAAGAATCTTTCTGAAATTCTGAACTCTAATTTATGCAACACAAAATCAAAATCCATATATGTCTCTTCACAAAATGACTTTCCAATGGAATATGAAAACAGCCTGTTGTATTTATTCAGTGCTTGTAATTGGAAACATAACTCCTGGGAGAAATGGTTGGTGTATTTCTTCCTCTTAATTTAAACTAGAATTAAACAAAGGAAGGAGGAAAGTACCCCAAAAGCTATTTTCTCCTAATTTCCAGACTACATGTTCTGAAGACTGATTTTTAAACTGATCTGGCCACTTTTTATGAGTATGAACTATTATATTAACTGAGATCTAAGGTAAGCTTTGGTTCATCAGGTAAATAAAATGTTGAGGGGCATGATGCAATAGTTGCTGTATGAGGTCATAGAGAGAGAATGATAATCAGGTACTACATTATCCCCACATGGGTGACCAACTCAACTGATTTGTCTGGGTCTTACAATTTTCTGTTGAAAATCAGGACAATTCCCAGGGTAAATGGACAAGTTCAAAAGTCAGGTGAGGGAGATGAACACCAACAAATAATTAGATCTAGAACCATTTCACTGATGTTTCTTTATTAGCACCTTGCTGAGGGTCATAACAGGTTAGAAGATTGCTAGGCATCCTGCATTCACAACTATGGTCCATACCAAGGGACAGGTATTTATCATTGAACTTAAGTGTTACAAGTTGAAGTGTCAATATTAAATGTGAATGAAGTCTTACCCTTTTGAATAATTTTAATGCCACCCCACAGAAATACTGCCATATTCTCTTTTGGGGAGTATTTTGATTCCTTCAAAAATATTCTCCAAGCTATAATGTAAACAAGGAGTGGAGTTTCATATAATTCCAGTGAATTAAATAGGGACCCATACCCACTAAAGAAATCTGTTGGGTATTAATGAAAATATATCCTGAATTCTAGCTCTTATGTCCATGTCTCCTATGTGCAATTCTTGAAAATCTCCACTCCCTTAAACATCTTGCATGACTCCTAGAATACACCAAAGTCTTGTCACTCTCTTTGGCTTCTTGTTTCCCTCAGAATAAAATAAAAGTCCTTGCCATGGTCTGCTTTTTCCTATACAAATGCCTTAATACTTTGTGCTTCAAAACCCTGGTGTCATCAGTATTGTCATGATTAACTAAATAGGTTTCACTATTTAGCTGCTGTTCGTTCAAGTTGAAAAGTCTTTAACCAGATATACCTGAATATTCCCTCTGCAGAGTGTCATTTTTTAGTGCTCTTATCCATCTGTCTCTATTCATTTATGCTATTTTATTTTTCTTTATAGTATTAATCACTAAATAACATTGGATCGCAAGTAAGAGTTTGCTGGTCTGTTGTCTGTATTATTCACTAAACTTTAACTACGTGATTAGAAAATTGTGTATTTTAAATCATCAAAGCTTCTCAGGACATAACAGCACTGCCATACAATAAAACAGTTTAGTGAGCATTGCTTGAGAGAATGAATGCATTATAATTATGGTAGCTGAATGCTTTGTCTTTATTTATTGAGTCATCAGTTTTAATTTCTAGGAAGTTATAAAAAGCAGAAGATGTCTATGATCCCACCTAACAGCCATGTCCATTAGCAGTATGTACCTCTTATGTTCCTGACTATGTACATTTTATTGTTAGCATGTGTCAACTAAAGAACTATAAAAATACTTTTCCATTCCTCTATTGCAAGTTCTTTTTCACAATTTTATTTGTGATTACCAAAATTATATGAGGTAACAGCCATTTAATTAAATGGAAGAAAACATAAGATAACAACATAGAGGGAAGCAAACCATAAGAGACTCTTAAACAAAATGTGGGATAATGGAGGGGAGGTGGAGGAAATGGACTAAGTGGGCAATGGGCATTAAGGAGGGCACTTGTTAGGGGTGCCTGGGTGGCTCAGTCAGTTGAGCATCTGACTTCAGCTCATGTCATGATCTGTGAGTTCAAGCCCCACATTGGGCTCTGTGCTGACTGCTCAGAACCTGGAGCCTGCTTCAGATTCTATGCCTCCCTCTCTTTCTGCCCCTTTCCCACTCATGCTCTGTTTCTCTCTGTCTCAATAATAAATAAACATTAAAAATACTTTTTTAATAAAAAAAGGAGGGCATTTGTTGGGATGAGCACTGGGTGTTATATGTAAGTGATGAATCACTAAATTCTACTGCTGAAACCAATACTGCAATATGTTAGCTCAGCTTAATTTAAATAAAAAAGAAATAAAAATTCAAGATGTGAATAATCACCACAAATTATTAATTGTTTTTGCTTTACTGTTGAAAAATTAGTAACCCAATCAATGTTACCCAAATCTTGGACATAACATATCAGATGCCTCCCTCAGATAGAGAAGCTCACAGAAAGCAGAAAGTCCCATCCCACACTGAAACTGGGAAAAAAGAAGTAGAACATGTATTTGGATGTATAAGAAATACAATAATCACAATTTATGCATGCTTGTGAGACTGAGTGAAGAAAAGAACAAACTGCCAGAATTGAGTTGAGAAAGAGAAAAAGAGAAGCTATAAAATGTTGAGTTACACTTAAAAAAATCTCAAGGAAAGGAGTGGACATTAGAAACTAGTAAAATTCTCCACAATGGATTTTTTTTCTTGATTATTTTAAGTAATTAAGGTATGTTACTAATATTGTCACTCTTCTTAAGGTCAAAGACGGTAGGTACAAACATTTTAGGTGCAATTCAACAGTATTTCCTGCTTATACCTGCTTTTCTAGTAGAACAACTTCAATCAGTAGCTGCCATCTACTGTATAGAAACTAAAAAATAGAAAAATTGAGTATCCTCTCCAATTTCAGAATGTTTTGGCCAATTCCAAAATATGGAGTTAAGCCAAATCTTTTGCAAAAAAGTCATAATTATTCAGGAAATGTAAATTAGGTGTGAAAATCTGCATTTGAGTTAAGGTTCTGTAGATCTTTAAAAATTGGCAACATCATTATGGACGAGAGAATGCTCAAATAATATTTTATAATTCGTGTGGATCTCACAAGGTCTGCAAGACCTTTATAGTTCAAGGATAGTGATTTTTGGTGGTGAGTCCATTTTAGGAAAGGCACAGAGTGATAAAGAATATCAGAGGCAAAATAGGAACATTCTCCTTGCTACAGTAGTCCCATTTGGGGAAGAAAGACCAAAAATTAAAGATGTAGAAAAGAAGTAGGTGATAGAGGACTTAGAATTTAAGCTTACACAAAGTTTTTGACTCACATAATCCAGTTGCTACTGTAAATATGCTGTGTTAAATTAACAGACACTAAGGAATATGGAGATTCCTGTGTCATTGTGTAAATGCTGAGAGATGTGCATAGCCAATAGTAATTGACAGAATAATGTTTTAGTTATTTTGTTTATTTTTGCTGACTATAATACTAGCTTTATACTTATGATCACTTGTTGCAGTGCTTACCAAATTAAATTGGAAGGGGAATATTTATATTTAATTCAGATACTAAAATTGATTATATGAAAGCTGCAGTATTGAAAAAGAGACAATTCATTCTAAGCAAACATTAATAAAATAAGAATTCCCTTTTATGCTACTGTTTGTTTAATTTCTTGTTCTGTGCTTTGTTTTGTTTTTGTTTTTCTTTCAAGGGAGTTAAAACTACAGTTTCATGGAGAAATGGAATCACACCTCAAATGATTTCATTTTGTTGGGTTTGTTTCCCTCAAATCAAACTGGCCTTTTTCTCTTACTTCTTATCATCTTCATATTCTTTCTCGCCTCAGTGGGTAACTCAGCCATGATTCACCTCATACGAGTAGATCCCTGGCTTCACACACCCATGTACTTTCTCCTGAGCCAGCTCTCTCTCATGGACCTAATGTATATCTCCACCACTGTACCAAAGATGGTTTTCAATTTCTTCTCTGGACAGAAAGGTATTTCCTTCCTGGGATGTGGTATGCAAAGCTTTTTCTTCCTGACTATGGCATGTTCTGAGGGTTTACTCCTGTCCTCAATGGCCTATGACCGTTATGTGGCTATCTGCCACCCCCTCCATTATCCTATCCGTATGAGTAAAAGGATGTGTGTGAAAATGATCATAGGAGCTTGGATTTTGGGGTCTATCAACTCCTTGGCACACACAATCTATGCCCTCCATATTCCTTACTGCCAGTCTAGAACCATTGATCACTTCTTCTGTGATGTGCCAGCCATGTTGCCTTTGGCCTGTATAGACACCTGGGTCTATGAGTACATGGTTTTTGTGAGTACAAGTCTCTTTCTCCTCTTTCCTTTCCTTGGCATTATGGCTTCTTATGGATGGGTTCTTTTTGCTGTCTACCACATACACTCAAAAGAGGGAAGAAAAAAGGCCTTCACTACCTGTTCGACACATTTAACTGTAGTGACATTTTACTATGCCCCTTTTGTCTACACCTACCTTCGGCCCAGGAATCTCCGTTCACCGGCAGAAGATAAGATTCTGGCAGTTTTCTACACCATCCTCACCCCCATGCTCAATCCCATTATTTATAGCCTAAGGAATAAGGAGGTCCTAGGGGCCATGAAAAGAGAGTTTGGGATATTCTCTGCCAAGAAAGAATAATCATGGTTGCCCTTACTCTTTTTACCCTTTTCCAGGTTAATTTGAACACCTTAAGAGCAACACTTTATAGAGATATAATGTGAGCCACATGTAATTTTAAAAATTAGCAGCCACACTTAAAAAGTAAAATTGATTTAAATAATATGTTGTTTTATTCAGAACCTTAAAATTAATACTGATATTAACAACAATTATATTAGTGAGATACGTATACTATATTAAATGCAATATGTTTATACATATTAATATTTTTACTTATATTGTCATGATGATTTTTATATTTAACCAACATAAAATTATTAATGTGAACTTTTACATTGTTTTAAGTCTACATCTTCACAATCCTGTGTGTATTTTATAGTTAGAACACATGACAATTTTGAATAGATACATTTCAATTGCCCAATAGCCAGATGAGCCTTTGGGTACTTGTTTGATTACTGTTAGAAACTTAAACATTGAATAAAATGGTTTTCCAAACTATATATGGTATATAAAAATATATTGGTGATACATAAAATATAAGCAGTGGGATGTGAAGTAACAAACAAAAACAAAACAAACATGTAAATGCGGTGTGTATAAGTTTGCTTACATATTGTCCTCCTTCATTGTAATTATAATTGACATCTAGAGTCCATCTTATCTTAACATCCTGTTATAATATATATATATATATATATACACACAAATTAACTTAAATAAGTTATTTATACTTAGAGATATTATTTTTTAGAAGCATGGAGACAAATAATTAGGTAACTACAGCATGTAACAAAAAATGAAATTAGAAACCTCAGGTTTCAGCTACTATATCTAAACTATAAATATGACCTTGCATAGATTGAAATATATGATAAGATGACTTATATTGTGTTTCACAAAGGGTTTTACTATTGCTATTTTACTAATATACTTGGTACTCCAAGTCCATCTATAAAAAGGATTATGTAGGAGTTTTAAGTTTTGTAGAAAAAAAAGTGAATTTTAGGAGTCGATCTCCCAATCTTCACTTATTGCCCAAATTCAATCACCAAATATTTTTCTCTGGCCTCTTTTAATATCTTCTAAGTATTCTCATTACTTAAGTCTTTTTGAAATCTAAAATGTATCCTACACATTTTTTTGCAGGTTATTTTCCTAAAATATAAATGTGATGCTGTCATTCCAGTCTTTGATTTCCTTTTGATTTCACACACACACACACACACACACACACACACACACACACACTTGTCAATCTTCTATTCAAGTTCAGGAGCTTCTAAAATTTACATTATGTCCTTTTACCTGTTCTACAACTCAATCCACAAACTTTGTGCCATGGCTACATTTGACATTTAAAGTAAAAGACTCAGTTATTTTACCAGCAAAATTGATTCATTTAGGAGTAATAGAGCAATTTCAATAGCTATGGTAAATCAGACAAGTCTAAAGTTCAAAGGAGAAAGAAGTTACTTAATAAAGAAAAGAAAGCCAGAATAGCCA
The DNA here is from genome assembly GCF_003009895.1 of Hyaena hyaena. Lineage (NCBI taxonomy): Eukaryota > Metazoa > Chordata > Mammalia > Carnivora > Hyaenidae > Hyaena > Hyaena hyaena. The sequence continues at coordinate 38,234 of NW_024082876.1, forward strand.
TACTCATATCAGACAAACCTGACATTACAACAAAGACTGTAACAAGAGATAAACAAAGGCATTATACAATAATTAAGGGGTCTGTCCATCAGTAAAACCTGTCATTTGTAAATATCAAACCTGCAACTTGGGAGCTCCCAAATATGTAAAGCAAATAACAACAAACATAAAGAAACTTATTAATAATAACACAGTGGTAGTAGGATATTTTAAAATTCCACATACAACAATGAACAGATAATCTAAGCAGAAAATGAACAAGATTCAAAAGTAGATGGAATGGACTTAAAGATATATTCGGAGTTTTCCGTTATAAAGCAGCAGAATACACATTCTTTTAGAGAGCAAACGGAACATTTAACAGAATAGATCAAATATTGGGTCACAAATATGGTTCAACCAATACAAAAATGTTGAGATCATACATGAATATTTTCATATCCAATGCTATAAAACTTGAAGCCCAACACAAGAATAATTTTGGAAAGACCACAAATACATGGAAGTCAAAGAACATCCTACTAAAGAATGAATGGGTTAACCAGGAAATTAAAGACAAAATTTAAAAAATACATGGAAGCAAATGAAATTTAAAACATGAAAATCCAAACCCTTTGAAGGCAGCTAAAGATGAAAGCAGAAATGAATGATATGAAAATAAACAAACAAACAACAACAAAATCGGTAAATAAATCAATGAAACTAAGAGATTGTTCTTCGAAAGAATATACAAAATTGATAAAGCCCTAGATAGACTATCCAAAGACAGAAAGACAGAGAGAGATGGAGAGAGAGAGAAAGAGAAAGGACACAAATAGATAAAATTATGAATGAAAGAGGAAAGATCACAAGTAACACCACGGAAATAAAAGCAATTATAATCTAATAAAATAAATAATTATATTTCAACAAACTGGGAAATCTGACAGAAATGGACAAATTCCCAGAAACTTACAAACTACCAAATATGAACCAGAAAAAAAAATTAAATGACCCATAACCTGCAAAGAAAGGGAATCAATAATCAGAAATCTCCTAACAAACAAGAGTTCTGAGCCAGATGGCTTCCCAGGGGAATTCTGCCATTTATTAATTTATTTATGAAGAGCTAATAGCTATTATTCTCAAAGTGCTCCAAAAAAATAAAAATAGAAGTAAAACTTCCAAATTCAATCTAGGCAGAATTACCTTGATTTCAAAGCCAGCCAAAGACTCCACTGAAAAGGAGAATTAAAGGCCATTATCTTGGATTAAACTAGAAGCAAAAATTCTCAACAGGATACTAGCAAATTGAATCCAACAGTACATTAAAAGAATTATTCACTGTGGTCACGTGGGATTTATTCCTGACCTGCAGGGTTTGCTTAATATTCACAAAATAATCAGTGTGATGCACCGCATTAATAAAAGAAATGGTAAGAACCACATGATCCTCTCAATAGATGCAGAAACAGGGTTTGACAAAATAGAGCATCCTTTCATGATAAAAACCCTCAAGAAAACAGGGATAGAAGAAACATACCTCATCATCATCAAGGCCATATAGGAAAGAATCACTATTAATATCCTCATCAATAGGGAAAAAATGGACTTTCCCCTACATTCAGGATGTCTGCTGTAGCTGCACATGGAAGAAAAAGTTCCCAGACACATAGACTGAGCAAACGCACAGGACTGCCTCTGTCAGTGAAACAACAGCAGCAAACTGTACATAGTCTTTATTTCATATTTCATTATATAGAAGTATCAAAGACTACCAAAACAAGGAGAGAGAGCTCAAAGGATCTTTAGACATTAACCAGACATATGTCTGGTGGTTACATGAAGGCATGAAGGGAGTGTGTGTGGTTTCAAGGAATGTCAAGAAGTTATAGCAGGTGTATCTCAAACTGTCCTTTGGCAGATCATGGGGCTCTGGTCTCATAATGCTATCACACTCGACAGCTTTGAGACCAGAACATTGCTGACATTTTCACAATTACCTAATTCGCCCCTCAGGACTTACAATGCACTTTCTAGAAATAACTCCACAGCCAGCTGTCACCATTAGTATTTAATATAGTACTGGAAGTCTTAACCTCAGCAGTCAGAAAATAAAAAGAAATAAGGAGCATATACATTCACAAGAAATGTTTCAAAATTTCACTATTCACAAATGACATGACGTCTTTGGTGTTCACAATGATTTGATAACTATCTAGCTGTGTTCAAGGGACCAGAGAAGCTTAGAGTCTCCTATTTCTCTGCCATCTTAACTACCACCTACAATCTTTTATTTAAAATGTAGTTTGTCAGGGGTACCTGGGTGGCTCAGTTGGTTGAGCATCCAACTTCAGCTCAGGTCATGGTCTCGTAGTCTGTGGGTTTGAGCCCCTCTTCAGGCTCTGTGCTGACAGCTCAGAGCTGGAGACTGCTTCAGATTCTGTGTCTCCCTCTCTCTCTTCTCCTCTCTCCCTCTTCCCTCTCTCCCTCTCTCTCTCTCTCTCTCTCAAAAATAAATAAACATTAGAAAATTTTAAATAAAATAAAAATAAAATCTAGTTTGTCTGATGTAAGTATTGACACTCTGGCTATCTTTTGACTTCCATTTGTGTGTTAAATGTTTCTCCATTCCTTCACTTTCAATCTGTAGATGTCTTTATGTCTAAAATTAGTATCTTGTAGGCAACAAATGGATGGACTATGGTTTTTATTTATTTTTTAATCTATTCTGAAACCTTATATGTTTTCATTGAAGCATTTAGTCCGTTTACATTCAGAGCAAATACTGATAGATATTTATTTAGTGCCATTTTATTACTTGTTTTTTCATTGTTTGTGGAGGTTTTCTCTGTTCCTTTCTATTCTTTGGCATTTTGGTCTTTCATTCACTCTCAATGAGTCGCCTTTAATATTCTTGCAGGGCTGGTGTAGTGGTCTGGAACTCCTTTAGTTTTTCTTTGTCTGGGAAACTTTTTATCTTTCCTTCTATTATGAATGATATAGCCTCACTGGAAAAAAAGTATTTTTGGTTACAAGTTTCTCATTCAGCATGTAATTCCCTCCTGACTTGCCATGTTCTTGTGGAAAGATCTTCAGTTAGCCTTCTGGGTCTTCTATTGCAAGTTAGTGACTTCTTTTGTCTTGCTGCTTTGAGAATATTTTCTTTTTAATTTTTTAACATTTATTTATTATTGTGAAACAGAGACAGACAGAGCATGGACATGGGAGGAGAAGAGAGAGGGGGAGACACAGAATCCAAAGCAGGTTCCAACCTTTGAGCTGTCAGCACAGAGCCTGATGTGGGGCTTGAACCTGTGAGCGGTGAGATCATGACTTGAGCCAAAGTCGGACACTCAACCGGCTGAGGCACCCAGGCACCCCAAGAATATTTTCTTTATCACTATATTTTGCAAATTTAATACAATATGTCTTGGTGTTGGCCTGCCTTGTTGATTTTGAGAGGAGTTCTCTATGCCTCCTTGATTTGGATATCTGTTTCTTTCCCCAGCTTAGGGACGTTTTCAGCTATTGTATCCTCAAATAAACCTTCTTTCCCCTTTTCTCTCTCCTCTTCTTATGGGACTCCTATGATACAATATAATTATGTTGATGGAGTCACTGAGTTCCTTAAGTCTGTTCTCATGATACATAATTCTTTTCTCTCTCTTTTGTTTAGCTTTATTATTTTCCATTATTTTATATTCTATATCACTTATTCATCTCTCTACTTCTTCCATTCTTGTGGTCATTACATCTGATCTGTTTTGAATCTCATTTATTATCTTTTTCACTTCTGTGTGATTGTTTTTTAACCCCTTTGTCTCTGCATTAAGGTCCTCTCTGAAGGCTTCAATTATTTCCTCAGGCCTAGTGAGTATCCTTTTGATTGTTACTTTAAATTCTGCATCAGGCAGAACACTTACATCTCTTTTGATTAGACCTCTGTGCCTTTCTCTTGTTCTTTCATTTGGGATGCATTCCTTCATCTAGGTATTTGTCTAAGCCTCTCTGTTCTTTTCTGTGTTAGAGTAATGGCTTTCCTGTCTTTAGAGTAATGGCTTTATGAAAAAGGTCAGATAATGTCAGGGACTGAGGCTTCAAGAGTGTCTCTCATATGTGATGCATGCACTCTGCTGCTGTGTTTGGCTGTTCTATGCTTTATGCCAGTCTTCTGTAGAGATTTTCCTAGCCTGCAATGTGCACTGTTTGGACTTTTGCCAGAGTGTGGCCAATTTTAACTAGGTGTGTTCTGGTCTACTTGTAAATGAAACATAGTACTACTTAAAGTAGAACTGAATCTTGCAAAAGTTTCTTTTTGGGAGGCATGGTGTGTGCATGAGTTTCTGCTGGTACTCTGGAGGAGGGACCCACCACACTGGTACTTAGGCATACTTTCCTCAGCAGAGCAAAGGGTGGTAAGCTTGGTGTAAAGAGGTTAGGCATCCAGTGTCAGAGCTCCGCTGTTTATTGAAGCTTGTTTATGCTGAGTGTGGGGCAGGGGAATGACACCAGCTTGCTCTTTTGTCTCCAGAAATGGGTCTCCCTGCCTGCTGCTCTCAGGGAAGCACCCTGAGAAGAGCAATCTCCCCACATGTGTCACATTCTTCAAATCGCCATTTTCAGGCCATCTGTCTACAGTTTGCTTACCTACATTTAGCAGGACAGTGGACTTTGAGCTTTATCCCAATGAAACCTGATGACTTTAATTTTTTATGGTTAAAACTACTTATTTATGTCTTAGACAAAGAAAAGGTCCACTGACCTCTAAAATTCCAAGCTTTAGGGACATGTTATGGCAAGGGCATAAACTGCTCTTCTAGTGGAGGGTCTTGCCATGCTGGGAGAGATACATGTTTGACCATGAAGCGCAGTCATACCAGAGCCCAGAAACATGAGATTTGGAGAAAGTAGAGTAAACAGCCAGTGTTGGTGTGAGAAGCCCTTAGCAGCTGTCTCTGTGCCTATGCTAAGATTTGGTGGAGGGAAATGGTGCCTGTCAGTTCTTTTGTTCCCAGAGAGCCACCACTGTGGATGCCACTTCTCACAGATGCCCTCCAAGAAGAGTGAACAGTCTCTGCCCCATGGCCTTAGGTGATCCCCAGATGATGTTTTCTGTCCCAGGATGTTTGTCTGCCTTCTCTCCAGGAGAGATTAGTATCCTCAAGGCTAAGCCCGTTGACTTTTAAAACTACAGTCTTTGAGATTTGTTGGTTCCAAAAACACAAAAATCAATCCCTCTTGCTTTCCCAGCCAATGACTTTGACTTTGAGGAAGCGTTCTTGTGCATTTTCCTGTGCTGCTCTCCTCTCTCTCTCTCTCTCTCTCTCTCTCTCTCTCTCCTTTACCTGTGACCAGGGCTCCCTCCCCTCTGCAGCATCCACAATCCATTCTCCCTCGAAAATTATCTCCACACTTCCTACTTTCCCCAGGGTGGTCACCTTTCTCCCCTTTAGTTTTGGAGTCTGTTCTTTCAGTCCCCAGATTGACATCTTGAATTTTCAGAGTGGTTTGATAGCTATCTCGTTGTGTTCAAGGGATGAGACAAATATAGGGTCCTCTTACTACACTGCCCTTTACTACAGTCTTCATAAAATCTATTTTTTCTGATATTAGCATTGCTACTCTGGCTTTCTATTCAGACCTATTTGCAAAATACATGCTTCCTCAACCTGTCATTTTCAATCTACATGTAACTTTACATTTGAAATGAGTCTTTTGTAGGCAGCAAAGAGATGGGTCTTTTTTCTTAAAATCCATTTCTTCAACTTATATTTTTCATTGGAGTTTTTCATCCACTTACATTCATAGTAATTCCTGGTAGGTATGTATTTATTGCCATTTTATTACTTGCTTTATGTTTGTTTTTGTAGTTTTATTTTTTCTTCTCTTGTTTTTTCATATTTTGCTGGCTTTCTTTAAGGATATACTTGGATTCCCTTCTTCTTCTGTTTTTTACATATCTGTTATTGCTTTTTGATTTGTGGTTACCATTTGGTTTGTATATAACATCTTCTGCATGAAGAAATACATATTAAGTTAATAGTTACTTAAGTTTGGACCCACTCTTTATTTCTCTTCTTCCTACACCAGTGTTTTAAGTATGTAGTGTCATACTTGTCATCGTTTTATTTTGTGACCCCCATCTTGATTTATTTATAAATATATTTCTTTTGTGCTACCTACTTTTCTTACTCTTACTTCTGGTCTTTCCACTTCACCTAAAGAGTCCTCTTTAACATTGTTTGTAGGGATAGTTTAGTGGTTATAAATTCTTCTAACTTTACTTTTGTCTGGGAAAATATATCTCCTATTCTGAATGATAACCTTGCTGGATAGAGTGTTCTTGGCTGAAATTTTTGTCTGTTTGTGCTGTTTGGGTTTTGTTGTTGTTGTTGTTATTTTCTTGCAGCACTTCAAATGTATCATGCAACTCCCTTCTGGCCCGCAACGTTACTCCTAAAAAATCTGCTAATAGGCTTATCAGCTCTTCCTGCATTCTTTCTTTCTCTTATTGCTGTAAGAAACTTGTAACATTTATTCATTTCTGAGAGACAGAGTATAAGCATGTGAGGGACAGAGAGAGAGTGGGATACAGAATCTGAAGCAGGGTCTTAGCTGTCAGCAGAGAACCCAATGTGGGACTCAAACCCATGACCATTGTATCATAACATAAGCTGAAGTTGGATGCTTAACCGACTGAGCCACCCAGACATCTCTGTCTTTTTGCTTTTGAAATTTTCTCTTTAGGAGCATCTGAGCGGCTCAGTCAGTTAAGTGTCCGACTTTGGCTCAGGTCATGACCTCACGGTTCAGGAGTTCAAGCCCCGCATTGGGCTCTGTGCTGACAGCTAGCTCAGAGCCTGGAACCTGTTTCAAATTCTGTATCTCCCTCTCTCTCTGACCCTCCCCTGTTCACTCTCTCTCTCTCTCTCTCTCATAAATAAAACATTTTAAAAAATTAAAATCTCTATCACTATTTTTTTTTCATTTTAATTATCATGTTTCTTGGTGTGAACTTCATTGGGTTGATTTTATTGAGACCTCTGTGCTTCCTTGATATGGATTTCTATTTTCTTCCCATATTTGAGAAGTTGTCAGCTATTATTTCTTCAAATAAAATTTCTGCCCCCTCTTCTCTTACTTTTCCCTCTGGGATCCCTCTAATGCAAATGTTATTACATTTGATGGTATTACTGAATCCCTAAGTCTGTTCTCACTTTGTTCTTTTTTTTTCCCTCTTCTCTCATGGGCTCAGCTTAATGTTTTCCACTTCTCCATTCTCCAGATTGCTGATACACTCTTCTTTCTCTAGCTAATGATTTATTCCATCTAGTGCATTTTAGTTCATTTATTTAGTTCTCCATCGCTAATTAGTTCTTTTTCTTGTTTTTTAAAATCTTTTTGCAAATCAGTAATGTCCTCCATTCTTTTCTTGAGTCCAATAAGTATCTTTGTGATCATTACCTTAAAATCTCTTTCAGTCATATTACTAATATCCCTTTCATTTCAGTCTCTTACTGTGATTTTGTTCTGGTTTACATTTGGGGACATATACCTCTGTCTCCTCATTTTGTCTAAATCTCCATTTCTATTTCTCTGTGTTAGGAAAGTCATTGAAGCCTTATAAAGTGACCTGTGATATGACCTTGAAATAGTAACCTTATGAAGAAGAGGTATGGTAGTGCCCTGCAGTACAGTGTCTTTAGTTTACCAGAACCAGGCACTTTAGGGTTGTCTCCAATGTATGTTGCATGCACTGTGTTTTTGTGGCTGAGCTATTTTTCCCTTCAGTCCAGTTTTCTGCAGTGGGTCTCTTTGCCAGTTGTGGTGTTAGTGGGCCAGTCTGGGACCACCTGGGGCATGAGTTGATTCAAATGGCATTTGCAGAGATGTAATTGTACCAAATTGCAAAAGAGTTTCCCTGTGTTCTCCCTTGAGAAGCTTTCATTGGTGGTCAGAGCCTAGAGTAAGACCAATTATGTGCCCCCATCCCACTGCTGAGGCCCCATTTTGCCTGGTATGTTGTTATCTTCTCCTCTCCCTGGGGCAGGAATTATTTTAGAGTAATGCTCGTCATTGCCAGAACTGCATTGCAGGCAGACTGGCAGGCTTGCAGCACCTATTTGGATGGGCTCCAGTGAAGAATGTATTGGAGGGGGTCAATCCTACAAAGTGTGCAGGGGTTAACAAGATTGGCACACAGGTTTTCTACAGGAGAGAACATGAAGCCATAGGTAGTAAGACCTGAAGATTTGGAACGGAGGATTCATGAAGCATGCACAAGGACAACACAATGGTTTTAGCAAGGTAGGTAGAGAGTGACAGCAACTTTCTGATTCCCACTGGTGGCTTTGTGTTTATGCTGGAAAGATGGGCAGAGGGATGGCACCAACTATCTCTTTTATTCTCGGAGATGTCTCCCAAGCATTCCTGCCTCTCCAGTACATGTTCTGAGATTAGTAAATAAACCTCATACCTCCAGGTATTTTTTCAAATTGTTGTTTCTATGCTGTGTCTTCATGGGCCGTTTGTTTGTTTTCTCTCTTTAAGGGTAGGGACTCACTTTCCTCTTGCTTTCCCAGCTTTCCAAGGCAGAAAGCATTGATTTTTAAAGTTTCAGGTGTTAAGTCCCACTGGTTCTAAGAGCTTGTGAAGTTTTGCCCTCCGGTTTTCAAAGCCAAATGTTACGGGGATTCATCTTCCCTGTGAGGACTTCCTGATATGAGGTCTGTTTCTCTCCCTTCTATGGACCCACAGAATTTTTCCTTCCCATGGAGTCTCATGGGTCCCTTTAGTTTCTGATCTTATCTTTACTCCTCCTACCCTCTTCAGGGTGGTCTCCTCTCTATATTAGTTGTGGAGTTGTGTCTGCCAGTGTTCAGATCATTTTATGGTTTATTTACACTGATGTGAGTGTTGTTTATTTGTATCTATAGGACAAGATAGGCTCCCATCTTCCCCCAAATCTGCATTTAACAATTTTGAAAAGCAAAGTCTTGAGTTCAGATCCAAGAAGAAGATTCAGGAAGACGTTTTACTCACCCCCTTCCTACTCTACACCAAATCTACATGTATATGGAGAGCAATTCCTTCTGAAGAAATGAGGGCTTACTGGACAACTTTTACACATCAAATGATAGAAAGGTCACGTGCAGAATAAAAGAAGAGATGGAAAGAAGGTAACGAAGGAACCTCCCTGCATTGCTGTGAAAGGCAGTGCATAAGAGGACTTTGAGCAAATCCATCTGCTCTGGGGTTCAGAAAAAAAAATCCACAGCTTAAAACAAATATAAAGATTCAACCCTTGAACTCCCATAAATTGCAGGGGAACTGCTAAAACTCCTCTTGAAAGAGAGGGGCTATTGAGCACCAAGGTTTGCATTCTACCCTCCACCTTGATAGCATGGACAGGTACAGGGTTAGACAGCCCGCCCAGCCTACCACCTAGGTGAGTCATGGACCATAGCTCACAGAGCTCCAACCATCTCACCAAGGTAACCCCAATGAGGCACATTCACTGCATCTCCAGCCACTTCACCAAGATGACACAAGAAAAAGGTACCCACAACACTGCAGGTCCAAAAGACTTTGTGTCCACCTGAGTCTATATGGTAACCTTATAGAAACCTTTTGTCCACAACCACCCTAGCTCAAAGAATCCCTGCCAAACTGCCTCTTGAATAGAGTACCCCAAGATTGATGTTCAGCTGGTCCAAGAGGGACATCCTTGCATGGGGTACCCTAGACTATCCAGCCCACACTTCCCTTCACTGAGGAAAGGGAACTAAACTTTCAGAATGCCCCTACATGGAGTGTACTTAGACACTGTGGACCATGCTCGCCTTGGCTCCAGCAGCCCTGCCAGGATACCCTTGTACTGAGCACCCTGGCACACCTCAACATATGTCTGCCTCCATCTCAGTTGACATACAAGTATGTGCTCTCAGACTGTCTTGACCTGTGCCCATTTCAGCTCTGACAATTCCCACCAAGGCAGCCACAGCCAAATGTCTCAGGACACACATCCCACACTAGCCATAGTTCCAGCTAGCCAGCCAGCCAAAGTAACCAAGTACACACATTATACAGAATGGTCAACCATAAACAAAATTATTCATTCATGCTTAGGCAAAGTAGCTGCACCACTTAATTCATAAAAACAAACAAGGGGGAGACACACAGAGAGAGAGGGAGAGAGAGAGGTGATCCAATTAAAGAACAAGACAAAACCTCAGAAAGGGAAATAAATAAAACAGTAATAAGCAAATTACCTGATAAAGAATTCAAAGTAATGGTGATAAAAATTCTCACTAGACTGGAGAGAAAAGTAAATGAACTTAGTAAGGGATTCAACAATGAGATAAGAAGAAAAAGTAAACACAGTAGAATAATTCAATAACCAAAATGAAACATAAACTAGAGGCAATCAAGAGTAGAGTGGAAGATGCAGAAGAACATATTAGGGATTTGAAACACACGTAATGGAAAATTAAATGAGCATGGGCTACAAAATCTCTTGGACAATATCATGTGAACATATATTTGTATTATAAGGGACCTGGAAAAAGAAAGAGAGAAAAAGGCAGAAAAGGTATTAGAAGAATTAGAGCTGAAAATTTTCCTAATCTGAGGAAACATACATTCAAGTTAAAAAAGTAGTTTCAAAAACATAAACCCAAAGAAGTCCACACCACAACAGAATAATTAAATTGTCAAACATTAAAGATAAATAAATTTAAAATCAGCAAGAGACAAGAAACAATTATATACAAGAAGAAACTCATAATGCTATCAGCTGCTTTTTCAGGAAAAATTTTGCAGGCCAGCATAGAGTGCTTTGATATATTTATAGTATTGAAAGAAAAATATCTAAAACCAAGAATACTCTACCTGACAGGATTATTATACAGACTTGAATGAGAGATAAAGAGTTTTCCAGACTAACAAAACTTACAGGATTTCACCAACAATAAAATGTCCTAATACCACTATCATATACCATACACAAAAATAAATTCAAAATAAATGAAAGACCTAAATTTGAGAGAAGACACTTTCAAAATTCTACAGGAGAAACCAGGCAGCAATCAGTCTGACCTCAAGTATAACATCTTACTTGACATGTCTCAAAGTCAAAGGAAGTAAAAACAAAAATGAATTGAGCACCTGGATGACTCTGTCATTTGAGCATCTGACTTCAACTCAGGTCACCATCTCACAGTTCATGAGTTCAGGCCCAAGTTGGGCTCTGTGCTGACAGCTTAGAGCCTAGCACCTGCTTCAAATTCTGTGTCCCCCCCTCTTCCCCTTTCTCTCTCTCTCTCTTTCTCAAGAATAAATAAACATTTAAAAAAAATGTAATGAACTATTGAGATCTCATCAAGATACAAATCTTCTGCACAGTGAAGAAAACCATCAACAAACCTAAAAGGGAACTGAAGGAATGGGAAAAGATATTTTCAAATAACAGTGAACAAAGGTTAGTATCCAAAATCTGTAGAGAACAAACCAAACTCAACATCCAAAAACAAATAATCTAGAGAAGAAACGAGCAGAAGACATGAATACATATCTTTCCAAAGAAGACATCCAGATGGCTAATAGACACACAAAAAAATGCTCAACATCACTCATCTTCAGAGACATACAAATCAAAAACCACAATGAGATATAACTTCACACCTGTCAGAATGGCTAAAATTAACAACTCAGGAAGCAACAGATGTTGGCGAGGATGTGGAGAAGTGAGGACACTTTTGCACTGTTGGTAGGAATGAAAACTGGTGCAGCTACTCTGGAAAACGGTATAGAGGTTCTTCACCAAAATAAAAATAGAGCTACCTTATGGCCCAGCAATCGTGTTACTAGGCATTTATCCAAAAGATACAAAAAAAGCTTATCAGAAGGGCACATGCACTCCAATCCGATCCAACAGCCAGTTTATGGAAAGAACCCAAATGTCCATTGATTGGTGATAGCATTATATACATACATACATGTATAATTTATATATATACATACATATATACACATTATATTCCTATATACATATACATATATGTATGTATGTATAATTTATACACACACACACACACAAAATGGAATACTACTTGGTGATGAAAAAGAATGAAATTTTTGCCATTTGCAACAACATGGATGGAACTATTAAGTAAATAATAGTTATATTAAGTAAAATAAATCAGAGAAAGACAAAGATCATATAATTTCACTCATATGTGGAATTTGAGAAACACAACAGATGAATATAGGGTAAGAGTAGGAAAAAAGAAATAAAAAAGAAAAAGGCAAAGCACAAAATGTTAATGAAAAATTTAATTGGAAAAAGAAAAAGAAAACAACAAAAAAAGATGAGTAAAAGCAAACATACAGTAGAAACAGTATAGCAGTCACTTATAAAGTTAGCATTAAGTATATAAGACAAAAGTAGCAATATTACCTATATCTAAACATAGTGAAGGAGAGTCACAGAATAAATGTATGGAAAACTTGACAACATATACATAAAACATTAAAAAGAGAGTAAAAACAAAGTTTTCTTAGAATGAGTTTGAACTTAACTGACCACAAACCCTATATAGATGGCTATATTAGAATGTTACATATGAGTCTCATGGTAACCAGATACACAAATTACAAGTAGAGAGTTAGTGAAAAATAATATCAAAAGAAGTCATCTACCACAAGGAAAGAGATCACAAGAAGAAAGGAACAGTAAAGAACTACAAAAAGAATCAGAAAACAATCGGTAAAATGGCAATAATATGCTTATCATTTTTCACTTTAAGTATAAATTGCCTCATTGTGCCGTTCAAAATACACAGAGCAACTGAATGGATTAAAAAAGGAAGAAAAAAAAAGATCCATCTATGCTGCTTACAACACACTCATGTCAGATCCAAAGACACAGATCGAAAGTGAAGGGGATGGAAAAAGCTATTCCATAAAAATGAAAGAAAAAACCCCCTGAAGTATCAATGCTTATATCAGACAACAGTGACTTTAAAACAAAGATGTAACGAGAACCAAAGAAGGACAACACAATGGTATATCTAATAAGAGGATATAACAATTGTAAATGTCTATGCATGCAAATTGGAATACCTAAATACATGAAACATTAACCGACATAAACGCAAAACTGATGGTAATATAAAAATAGAATGAAGTGTTAACACCACACTTACATTAATGCATAGATTAGCTGAGCTGAAAAACATTAACATTAGCAATGAAACAAACCAAAGCATCCAACCTCAACCCCTGCCCAATCACATGAAGGCTAAAGAACATGTTACAAGCAATCATTGGATCATGAAACAAATAGAAGAGGAAAATTAAAAACACATAGAGATAAATAAAAATGAGAAAACAATGGTCCAAAATCTTTAGAATGCAGCAAAAATAGTTCTAGGAGGGAAGTTTATAATGTTACCAACCTACCTCAAGAAACAAGAAAACAAATATACAATATAAACAGGTATGTAAAAGAAATACAAAAGCAACAACCAAAGCCCAAAGTCAGTATATAAAAGGAGATAATAAAGACCAGAGCAGTAATAACTTGAATAAAAATGAAAAAAAAAAAGCAATGGAAGATATGAATGAAACGAAGAGTTCTTTATGTAGAGTACCATGTCATCTGCGAAATGTGAAAGTTTGACTCTTCTCAGCCAACTCTGATGCCTTTTATTTCCTTTTGTTGTTTGATGGTTGATGCTAGGACTTCCAGAACTATGTTGAACAACAGTGGTGAGACTTCCAGCACTATGTTGAACAACAGTGGTGAGAGTGGATATCCCTACCGTGTACCTATTCTCAGCGGGAAAGCTCTCAGTTTTTCCCCATTGAGGATGATGTTAGCTGAGGACTTCTCATAGATGTCTTCTATGTTGTTTAAGTAAGCTCCTTCCATCCTGAATTCCTCAAGTGTCTTTATTAAGAAGTGATGCTGCATTTTGTCCAGTGCTTTTTCTGAATCTTCAGGATCATATGGTTTTTATCTTTTTGTTGTTGTTGTTAATGTGATGTATCACATTGGTTGATTTGCGAATATTGAACCAGCTCTATAACCCAGGAAGGAATCCCACTTGATCATGGTGGATAATTCTTTTTATGTGCTGTTGAATTCGATTTGAAAGTATCTTGTTGAGGATTTTTGCATCTGTATTCATCAAGGATATTGGCCTGTTGTTCCCTTGGTCTGTAGCAAAAAACTGGAAATAAAAGGCAAGAGAATTGGCAAAGAGTCAAACGTTCACTTTTTGCAGACGACATGATGCTCTACATAAAGAACTAAATCTTCGTTTCATTGATGTTTTTCCATATGGCTTGGGAATCAAAGTGATGCCAGCTTCATAGAATGAGTCCAGAAGTTTTCCTTCAATTTCTATTTTTTGGAATAGCTTGAGAAGAATGGGCATTAATTCTGTTTGAAATGTCTGGTAGAATTCCCCAGGGAAGCCATCTGGCCCAGGGCTCTTATTTGTTGGAAGATTTTTGATAAAGGATTCAATTTCTTCACTATCTATGGGTCTGTTCAGATTCTATCTCTTCCCGTGTGAATTTTGGTAGTGAGTGTGTGTTTAGGAATTTTTCCGTTTCTTCTAAGTTGTCCAGTTTGTTGGCATATAATTGTTCACAGTATCCCTGATAATTGCTTATATTTCTGAGGGGTTGGTTGTAATAAGTCCATTTTCATTCATGAATTTGTCTATTTGGGTGCTCTCTCTTTTCTTTTTGAGAAGCCTGGCTAGAGGTTTGTCAATTTTGGTTTTGTTTTGTTTTGTTTTGTTTTGTTTTGTTTTGTTTTAAAAAACCAACTATTGGTTTCATTGATCTGTTAAACTGTTTCTTTGGTTTCTATATTGTTTATTTCTGCCCTGATTTTTATTATTTGTCTTCTCTTACTGGGTTTGGGGTGCTCTTGTTGCTCTCCATCTAGTTCCTTTAGGTGCACCGTTAGGTTTTGTACTTGCACTTTTTCTAATTTCTTGAAATAGGCTTGGAATGCCATGTACTTTTCTCTGAGCACTGCCTTTGCCACATTTCAAAGAGGTTGGATAGCTGTATTTTCATTCATTTGTTTCCATATATTTTCTAATTTCTTCTCTAATTGCCTGATTGGCCCATTCGTTCTTTACTAGGGTGTTCTTTAACCTCAATGTTTTTGGAGGTTTTTCAGACTTTTTCCTGTGATTGACTTGAAGTTTCATAGCATTGTGGTCTGAAAGTGTGCATGGTATGATCTCTATTCTTTTATATTTATTGAGGACTGCTTTAAGACCCGGTATGTGATCTATCTTGGAGAATGTGCCATTTTCACTTGAGAAGAAAGTGAATTCCATGGCGTCAGGATGTAGAGTTCTATATATATCTGTCAAATCCATCTGGTCCTGTATGTCTTTCAAGTCCATTGTTTCTTTATTGATTTTCTGTCTATTTGATCTATCCATTGCTGTAAGTGGAGTATTAAAGTCCCCTGTTATTAGCACATTTTTATCCATAAGATCATTTCTGTTTGTGATTAATTGTTTTATGTATTTAAGTGTTCCCATATCTGGCACGTAGACATTTATAATTGTTAGTTCTACCTGATGGATAGACCCTGTAATTATTATATAATGCCCTTCTTCATCCCCTGTTACTGCCTTTACTTTATTTTTTTTAATGTTTTTTTAATTTCTGAAAGAGAGAGTGTGAACAGGGGAGGGTCAGAGAGAGGGAGAGACACAGAATCCGAAACAGGCTCTAGGCTCTGAGCTAGCTGTCATCAGAGGGCCCGACGCAGGGCTCGAACCCATGAACAAAGATCATGACATGAGCCAAAGACAGACCCTTAACCAGCTAAGCCACCAGGCATCCCATTACTGCCTTTACTTTAAAGTCTAGTTTGTGTGATATAAGTATAGCTTCTCCAGCTTTCAACTGACATATATATTCTCTCTTTGTCCTTATATTTTGCCAGTTTCACTATGATATGTCATGCAGAAGAGTAATACAAGTTACGTCTGAGGGGCGTTCTATGTGCCTGTTGGTTTCAATGTCTGTTTCCTTCCCCAGGTTGGGGAAGTTCTCAGCTATAATTGTTCAAGGACTCCTTCAGTGCCTTTCCCTCTCTCTTCCTCTTCTGGGATTCATATGATGAGATACAATCAAAACAGTAAATTCCTGATATAAAGATGGACACATAGATTAATGGAACAGAAAAGAGAGCCCAGAAATAAACCCATGCTAATATGATCAATTAATTTATGACAAAGTTGACAAGAATATATAATGGGGTAAAGACAGTCTTTTTGTAAATGGTTTTAGAAATAATGGACAGCTACATGAAAAATAATGTAACTGGACCATTTTCTTATATCATGTGCAAAAATGAACTGAAAATGGCTCAAATGCATAACCTTTACACCTTAATTCATAATACTCTTATAATAAAATATAGACAGTAATCTCTAACATCAGCCTTCACAACATTTTTCTAGGTATGTCTTCTCAGGCAAGGGAAACAAAAGAAAAATAAACTATTGGGACTACACCAAAACAAAAAGCTTTTGCACATCAAGAAACCATCAATAAAACCAAAAGTCAACCTAACAGAATGGAAGAAGATACTTACAAATAATGGATCCAGTAAGAGGTTAGTATATAAAATATGTAAGGAAGTTATAAAACTCAACACTAAAAAAAAATCTAATTAAAATTAAGCCGAGAACCTGAATAGCCATTTTTTTCTAAAGAAAACATACATATGGCCAACAGATACATGAAAAGATTCTCAAAATCACTAATCATCAATGATATGCAAATCAAAACATTACCTTAAAAACTGTCAGAATGGCAATCATCAAGAAGACAGGAGATAACCAGTCTTGTTGAGAATTATAAAAATAAGGATTTTGTTCCCTTCTTGTGTGTAGGTAAGTTGGTATAGCTACTGTGGAAAAATATGGAAGTTTCTCAAAACATTAGGAATAGAGATACAATATGATCCAGTAATTCCACCAATGGGTACTCACCCAATGAAAACAAAACTGCTAATTCAAAAAATTCTGTACACTCCTATGTTTATTGCAGCATTATTTATTAAACCAAGATTTGAAGCAACCTTCAATAAATAAATGGACAAAGAAGAGATGGTATATAGATAAATGAGATATTAGCCATAAAAAGGATATTTTATCATTTTTAACAATATGAATAGACTGAGAGGATATTGTGCTAAGTGAAATAAATCAGATAGAAAAAGAAAAATGCTGTATAATTTCACTTATATGTGGAATCTAAAAACAAAACAAAGAAACAAAACAGAAAGAGATCCATAAATACAGAGAAAAACCTGGTTGTTGCTAGAAAGAAAGGGAGTGGAGGATGGATAAAAAGGAGTGAAGGGGAATGGAGGTAGTGCCTTTCAATTATGGGGTAAATAAGTCACAGTGATGAAAGGTATCACACACAGAATAGAGTCAGTGGTATTATAATGCCATTATATGTTGACAAATGGTAGCTCCACTTGTGGTGAGTTTAACATAACATAGATTTGCCAAACTACTATGTTGTACATGTGAAACTAATGTAACATTGTGTGTTAAGTACACTTCAGTAAAAACATAATAATAATGGTAAAAAGAAAAACAAATCACCCTGTGTCCCCAAAATGCAAAAATCAGGTGATAAACATTTTCATAAAATATTTTTAAAACCTGCATAAAATTACAATAGAAAATATTTCCACATTAACTATTAGGATGCAGATGTATTTCTAGCCTTTATAAATTTCCATGAATGTGGAGAGATATGTTTTACTAATAAATCAAGAATCAACATTTGAAGTATTTTCTTTTTCTACATATTCTCATCTAAATTATATGCAATCACACTCAAAAGCCTAAAATATTTGGAGAAAAATTTTTTTAGATTTCTCTTTTAAAAAATTTTTGTAAGTTACATTTATTTAAGTAATCTCTACATACACCCCATGTGTGGCTCAAACTCATGGCCTTGGGATCAAGAGGTGTAGACTCTTTCATCTGAGCCAACCAGGCTCCCAATGAATTACTTATTTTCTAATAATTATGTGTAAAAGTAATGGCTAAGAAAAACAAAGACATCCTTCAAGGTGCAACTGTTTTGAATGGAGAATTCATATTCAACAAGCAAGATCTGGACATACGGAAACAAAAGAGCAAGCCACTGTTAATTAATAATTAATGATCCATGTGTACATATAATCATCATGTTGTCTTAAATCTTAAATATATACAATTTTTATTTCTCAGTTATACTTTAATAAAGCTGGGGGGAGATAAACAAAAGCATATCTGATGACCTAGAACCTCTTCTTCTGACTTAGTTCCAATAGAAATTCTTCTATATAGTTTCCAGAAGACATGTTCAAAAACATTGATAGGAGTAGCATTTCTAATAGTTAAACCCTATAATATTCACATATGCTCATTAACAAAATTAGGTGATTAAGAAGATGATAGTTGCAAAATGGATGGTTCAGTAGCAATGTGAATTAATGATCTACAAATACACAATAAAACTAGAATTAACAACAATAATGTGAGGGAAAGTAGCCAGATACAGAAAGGCACATAATCTAAAAATCAAATAATGACAAAATAAATCTATGCTAACAAACGTGGTAAAAAGTGCTATTTCGGGAGTGGTAGAGAATAAAAGCACAAAAGTGGCTTGTGAAGTACTGGTCATGTCTACTACCCAAATGATGTGCTAGTTATAGTGGTTTCAATTTGTGAAAATCTATCAAGTGTTTGTATATCATGTATAAACAGTATTTTTCAAAAGGGAAAAAAAAACAGTAAATGTCCATGGAATGATAGAAAAACAAATATAGTAACTATATGATTATGACATGTTTTATTAGTAGGCATATTCAAATTTATGAGAGGGGCGCCTGTGTGGCTCATTTGGTTAAATAGCTGGCTCCTGATCTCGAATCAGGTCATGATCTCGTAGTTTGTATGACAGCCTTGTGTTGGGCTCTGCACTGGCAACACAGAGCCTCCTTGGGTCTCTCTCTCTCTCTCTCCCTTCCTTCCCTGCTCATTTGCGTGTGCACTCTGTCTCTCTCTCAAAATAAATAAACAACAACCAAAAAAAGAAATTTATGAGAGCAGAAAGGAAACATAAAGCTTCCTTATGTAAATGACTATAGATCTCAAACTCGAGAACAGTGAAAACTATGAATTATCTCATCAAAGAACTTCATGTGAAGATAGTGGATCATAAATTGAAGATATAGGCAATTGTGTTCTGGATATAATTGTGATTTTTAAATTTGTTCAAACAGCTGAATTCAATTTAATGTGAAGATAACATTGTTAGTTAATGAGTTGTGTTGTATGATCCTGCAGGTGTAGGAATGTACCAACTAAAGGAGATAATTTCTTTTACTTTCTTTTTTTAATGAATGTAATGTATTGTCAAATTGGCTTACATACAACCCCCAGTGAACATCCTAAGTGCCCTCCTCAATGCCTATCACCCATTTTCCCTCTCCCCCACACCCCCCATTTACCCTTAGTTTGTTCTCTTTGTTTAGGAGTCTCCTGTGATTTCTTATCGCACTTAGTAACACCATCAGTATATATTTTGGTTAGATAACCCTAGAGCAATTTCAAGCCATTCTAGATTTAAAGAGATACTGAAGATAAACAGAGACTTGTGCTAGGAGACTACAGATATCACAATGATCTTCAGAATCCCATAACTTGTGATAATAAATGAGAATGAATTTTAGGATCCTCCCCAGGAAACCACTATTTCAGAAAATTTGAAAGATATCTTTTAGAAATTAAAAAAAAATTGGGGCACTTGGGTAGCTCAGTCAGTTAAGCGTCCGACTTCAGCTCAGGTCATTATCTCACGGTTCGTGGGTTCAAGCTCTGCATCAGGCACGGTGCTGATAGCTAGCTCAGAGCCTGGAGTATTTCGGATTCTGTGTCTCATTCTCTCTCTGACCCTCCCTTGCTCATGCTGTCTCTCTCTCTCAGAAATAAATTTAAAAACTATTTTAAAATTGAGGAAGTTTTCTGCATTTCTGCCACGACATTATCTTTATTATTGAATTATAGGGTTAAACCTTTCTGCACAATTCCTAGTTATGTTGTATCACCAAGCCCTATAGGCACCAATGTTTGTATACCAATTTCAGAAACTTTATGATAATGTCTCTCTCATTCTCTTTCTCTCTTCCCTTCCTTTCCCTTCCCTTCCCTTCCCTTCCCTTCCCTTCCCTTCTCTTCTCTTCTCTCTTCACTTCCCCTTTCTCTCTTTCTGTCCTTGTCTCTCTCTCTCTTCTTCCTTTCACTGCTTCTATCCAAAAAATGTTGTAGGAATTTTTTGTGGTTTAATCAGGGAATTAAGTTTAACTGATTAAACTTAATTTAATCAGGGAATTTTAATGAGAGAAATCATCTCATTTCTTTTTTGGAGACATTGTACCTAAAACTAATTTATCATATATTTCTTTATCTCACACATAATGAATGCCCCCTATTAATAGATAAAGGGTCACCTGATACCTGCTTAAGCAGAAACTGTACAACCCATTTATCATTATTTTTTAATATGAACTCTTTTGACATTTCTTAGCAAACATTTTTTTAAATTTCAGTACCAGAAATTCTTTTTTTTCTAATAGTTTATTGTCAAATTAGTTTCCACATAACACTCAGTGCTCATCCCCACAAGTGCCCTCCTCCATGCCCATCCCCCTTCCCCCCCACATCCATCAGTCCTCAGTTTTTGTCATCATTCAAGAGTCTTTCATGGTTTGCTTCTCTCCCTTTCCCCCACCATTTCCCCCCTTCTTCTCCCCCTTGTTACTCCATCAAGTTCCTCCTAATCCTCCTATACGTGCAAACATATGGTATTTGTCCTTCTCTGCCTGACTTATTTCGCTCAGCATAACACCCTCAAGGTCCATCCATGTTGCTACACATGGCCAGATTTCAT